>NW_015114504.1:92590-128149 GCF_001443285.1 Poecilia latipinna
GAGGGGGGGGCGTTTAACTTTTGGGTTTTTCCCCAAAACCAAAAAAAAAACAAAAATTCCCGGGCCCCCCCCCCCCCCCCCCACACACACACACACATATCCTCTATTTATTTATTTTACTATGCTGCAGAAGTTAGTTGAGAGAAAATATTAATTCAATATTTATTTATTCAACACAAATGTCTATTTGTAATATTTTTATAGTATTTATAATTTAAGTGAATTAATTGGCTGGTTTTTAAGGTTTAGTGTTTACAAATTCCAACTTTACCTCTCTCAAAGTATGACATAGGTCAGTGATCCTGGTATAATTTAAAATATGACCTGACGGTCTTTGAGATTAAATAATTCTGAACATTTAGAGGTGAAGTAATACATAGATGTGATTAAATGAATAGCTATTTCAACTTATGATGATGTCATAAATGGTTGTCTTGCTCGGGGTCAACAATGTGGTAAGATGGAGGTGGACGTTGAACCTTCTGGCCTCCCTTGCGGCGCCTATGCTGTTTATACAGGGTTTATAGACGTGCATTCTTTGTGTTTCTCTGTATCTGGTAAGATTATTCTTTCCAAATGGAGAAACTATCTGAAATATCATGCTACGTTTGTTTCTGTTGCAATGATACGTGTAAAGTTTGGAGAAGTAAAAGAAAAAGCAAACTTGGGCTCCTTGCCAGCATGGAGCCCCAATGAGAAATACGTTCACAAAGTTCTACACATCCTCAGAAAAACAGTTTGAACGTTATTCCCACAGAATCATCATTTAAAACTGATTTTACAAAAATATCCTGCTTGTTGTTGGAGCTGGGAAACATTTTTATCCACATTTTAGATGTTTACATATCACCAAGTAATAGCTGTTGGGTTTGCAATGAAAAATAATAATATAAAAAGAATAAAAGAAAAAGAAGAAATGGTCAAAAGACCTGCACTGACAGTATAAAAAGTAGATATGTCGCGCCGTGGGGCGCCAAATTAAATTCTGCATACGGCGTTGTAAAACCCTGGGTAGGCTCTGAATATTTCTGCAAGAACAACAACAAAATGACGCTCGCTTGTTCTTATAAATTTGCTTAAATGAGGTTTAATTTAAGCAAGCCAAAGTGATGCTCATTTGTCTTGCTGGGTTCTCCTCTTCAGGAGCTCCTGCTGGCCCCGGGCCCCTCAGAGAGTCACTGCAGTGAGCTATTTATGGTCTCCACAGGAGCAAGGTTCCGCCTCTCCGGAGACATTTTCATATACCATCTTAAACGCCCCTCTTCCTCTCTCCTCTCCTGTCGAGGATGCTATCCACCTCTGCTGTGGCGGGGGAGAAGTAAGGTGGTGGGGGGTGGGCAACCCTCCACCTGCGCTCCTATTGGCTCCCGGTGAGCCTGTGCCGCGTTGACGTCAGACCCCCGCCGCCTCTGCGGCGCTGAATGGACCGAGTAGCCTGTCTGCTCCATACTCCAAAACAGCTCAGCACGGCGCGGCGCGGCTCGGGCATCACCCTGGGAATAGAGAAATACCTGGAAAAGAAGGTTTGAGCGGAAACAGGCCTCAACAGCAGCTTCGTGTTTTTGAGGGATTTTTTTTTTTTTTTTTTTTTTTTTTTTTTTGCACACAAGCGAGGACGGGGGGAGTGCGCCCACCGCGTTGCGGGTGTATGTGCGTGCGTTTGGATCACGATGATGCAAAGTGCGGCGGTTCTACCGACAGAGAGTCCTGTAAAGAGTTTACCGGAGATTCTCGGTGTGCCACTGCAGCGTAAGACATTGTTTTCTTCCCCTCACCCGCTCTTCCCATCTTCTCGTCTTTTTCTGTCGATTGCCAGTCCGGGAACAGGTTGGTGAGCGCAAGCACTTCTGCTGGGTCGGCCGTATGGAGAGGTGGGCTGACTTACAGCCAGAGAATAAGGAGAGGAGACTGAAGCCCTCAAAGGCCAGTGATGTGTCATGCTGCTTATAAAACAAGCTGCAAAAGTACTTAGATGAAATCAAGTCACGGTGAGGAGATGAACACCCCGTTCATCTCTGCAGCTGTTTCTTACTGTTCTCTTCTTACTGTGCTAATGCAGTTTCAAGCTTCCTTAAACGCTATTAATAATTTCTGTTCTGAAGCGGCGGCTTGGTGTCAGCGCGCTGCATCCTCAGTGCAGAGCTGCTGGACTCACACAGAGCCTCCCAGCTGTTAATTTGTAAACGAGCCTGCATGGTCAAGAGATCAGACGCGGTTGTCATCGTCGCCACGTCAGACAAACGCGCTCTGGCTTTGACTGGCATCGGTTACCGAGCCTAATAAAAGCCTCGGACGTCTTATTCCAAAAAATAAAGGGGGGGCTGGCATCAGAACGAGCATTTGCAGGCGATAATTATCAGCGAAATCTCGCAACATTTCCTTGACCTCGGCGTCAAAGGCGAGAAATATTTTACATCTGTTCGCTCGTTAATCTGTGCCGGGGCCTTTCGTAATCTGATCGTGTAAAGATTGAAGTGCGACCGGATCCGTTTCTGCTCTGACCTAATTATTCAGGGTCGAGTTAGGAAAATATACAGATGGAGCGGGGGCTAATAGGCAACCCACCCCCTACATCCCCACCCAAGAAGAAGAAGGGGAAAAAAATATATATATATATAATAATAACAATGTAAGGGTGAGATAATTACTGCAACTTAATTAATCTAGTTTCAAAACATTATAAGATAAAATACTCAAAACGAAATCTATCTATCTACCTATCTATCTATCTATCTATCTATCTATCTATCTATCTATCTATCTATCTATCTATCTATCTATCTATCTATCTATCTATCTATCTATCTATCTATCTGCTCTTTCATTTTATGAATTGATACAGATTAACAGATTGGATAAAGATCCTGCCACTCAGCCTCCTGCAGCGCCAGGATTCATCCTGGATCTAAACCTGGATTATTTCAGGGACCAAAGCAGCCGGTCTAAGCATTTCACATCAGGGAAAAGGGAACGTCTAATGGCTCTTAGGTTGTAGTGTTAATTACACATTTGGTAATCATAAATTATTTACTTAGTGAGGTGAAAGATTGGAAGCACCAGCCTTACTCTGGAAATATGTTTTTAATTCCTTTTTATTATTATTGTTATTATTTTGAAGTTGTAAAGATAGAAAAAAATCGATGCAACAGAAAACAGACTCTGAGTTTTTTTATGTAGGTAGAAGATAGAAGTGGTAGAAGAGAGCCACTTCTCTCTTCTACCTACATACACCTTCAATGTTTTTATTTTTATAAAAAAAAATAAATTCTGGGGTAGGGTGAGGGCCAGTCCCAATTATTTCTGCTAAGGAAATAATGTTTGCATCTACAATATTCCAGGTTTTCAGGATTCAAGCCGAATTTTTAACAATAAAATCCAATTTATGATTCTATTTCTTACCTTTAAAAAACTGAGTGGTTCAGAATGGCAATCTGACTTTTTTTTTTCCATATCTGATTTTTGCAAACAAACAAACAAAAAATTCGTACATTTTTACTATATTACAGTATTTAATTATTATTTTTGCAAGCATACTTCTCTCGCAGCACCTGCATTTGCAGAATGCAGAATAACATGTTTTTGTCATAGGGAGATTTTTTTGAGAGTGCAGATGTGATTTCTCTCGACAGAAAATAGTCCCGTTGCGGGAGTTCAGGCTCCTGCTCATTTTTCTGCTCACTTTCACCTCAAACTGTCACCGTTGTCTTCAATGGAAACCATGCAGATGTGTAACAAAAACAAAAATGGCTCAATCAATGTTGTTCTTTTTTTAATGTCATTTTATATTTGTAGACATTGACAACAATAACGTCAACCTTACTTTGCATGGAAAGATTATTTTTTTTATTTAGTTAAAAAAAAAGGCCTGCATGCACAGAAGGAACGACGCAAAATACGTCAAATGTGTGGCTATGGCTCTGTTTTTAAAATTAAAAATCGATCAGTTGTGCTTTGGAAATAAATTCATAAAGATCTTGTGTGCCTGAATGGACACCATCTGTACTGCTGCGGATTTAGTTTTCAAAAATTATTTTTCAAAAATTCTGAATCTAATCGCGCCTTGATCTTGATTTACGTCAGGACGCCGTCTCACCTACAGACACTGGTTGTCACCACGCTTTCCATAAAATCATTCAGGGATTAATTAAGATCGAGATGGAAGAGGCAAACCAGATTAAGACGGAGAAAATCAATACGTCGTCAGAAAGAAAAAAAAAAGCATTTTTGCTCTGCAGGCGAATACTTCTGTGATCAGCACCTTGGACAGAGACGGAAATCCTTACCGAGCGCACACGGTTTTATGTAAAGACATTTATTATATTCTGGTACAAATGTATCTGAAAAAAAGGCAACATTTACTATGTGAGGATTGATTTTCCCTAAAAACGAGAATGTACCATAATAACAGAGAAAGAAGGTGAAAACAGGATCAGGAAACGCGTTATTGGTAAACGTCAGAACGAGAGAAAATCCTGAATGAACAAATCTCCAACACATTTCAATAACATATGAAAACCTAATAATTTTCATTTATCATAAAAATGTTTGTTTTTTTCCCCCCCTCGGTCTGATTTATTACAATTTTTGCATTTTTTTAAAGGAGGAAACTCTTGGTTGAGTTTAACAAAGGATTCATATATAAATTCCTCACCGCTGAAATTCTGCACACAATCTACTTCGACAATGTGAGAAATAAAGAAAACCCTCTCCTTCGAAACGACTTCCTATAAATACAGCGAACCTCTCTGATGATGTTGGACCTTTGCCTGCCTTGTGCCGGTGGCTGAGTGTGACATGGCCTTCTCGTTGTTTCTCCTGGCAGAGATCCCTCAGTGTGCAGGCTGCAGTCAGCACATCCTGGATAAGTTCATCCTGAAGGTGCTGGACAGACATTGGCACTCCAAGTGCCTCAAGTGCGCAGACTGCCAGACCCCGCTGGCGGATAAATGCTTCTCCCGGGCAGGCAGCGTCTACTGCAAGGAGGACTTTTTCAAGTCAGTGCGCCTTTCTCTTTTCTCCTTTTCGTTGTGTTCTTGTTATTTTTGAAATGAGCATAATCACTGGTTTGTGTTTTTATTTTGAGTCGCACAGATTGCAGCTTTTCTATGGAGGACTATATTTAATGCATCAAAACTGCAAAAAAAAAAAAAAAAAAAGTGGCAAAATTCCAGAAATAATGCTTAGAATATGTCATGTAGCTAATATATATTTTATGCATAGCATAAATATTGCTGCAGATTAGACATGAACCGGCATTCTATGTTCACGATATATGATGTGCAAAAATACAATATTATCACAGTATTGCAATATTTATAATAAAAAAAACAATTATCATAAAGTCTATTTTATTCTTAGCAAGACAGCTGAATGCATCCATACCAGAGCTAAATTTTTATAACATTAGAGGTATTATTACAATCAATGGCTTTGTTTTTTTTTATGTGATACACAAATTTAAGCCAAAATACACAATACACAATAAACTGACGCCAAACTTATTAGGTTTTGAATGCTTATTGCATGAAATATACCTGCCGTCATTCTGCTCTTTGTAGAGTAACGTAAGTCCAATATGCTGGTATCATCTGGTTAATTAGTGGAATTGCCTGGTTGTGACTTTAATCAGCGTTATCATTGGCGTCTTTTTAGTTTCCATATCATGTTTGACTAGAAGTATTTTGGAACAGCTGATTTTTTATCTTTTTTGTAGGGGGGCAGGAAGGTGCAATAGGTCTCTTTCAGCCATCTGACTGGCAGTGTGTAGCAACATGTGGGGGAAGGGGCAGATGGTGAAAATCCTTTTATCTGATCTCTCATTAAAAGGATTTTAATGTGTCAGAACAGTCTAATGGAAGAAAGTTGTGAAATATTTATTTTAAATCGGTGGTAAACCTTCACACTGGTTCCCTGCCTCCCTGGTGAAGATGCTATTTATAACATCTGTGATTTCCACACCCATAGATTAACTTGGCTCTGATTATAAATCCCCATATTTCACTATCTTCTTTCTTTCTTTCTTTTTTTTTTCCGTTTTGCTTCTTTCTTTTAATGATTGGATTTCAGAAGCATTACAGAAGAAAATTGAGTTTGACTTTCATCCAAAACAGGATCAGCAGATCTGGGCTTTTTACTAAATCACGTTTGAAAGGTTTTAATGCTCAAAGCTTGAACGAGACCCCCGAGGAGCTCTGGAGTCTAACTGGTTGCTAACTGTATTAGCTGACCCAGGGGGACCCGCGAGGGGGGACGTTGGCATGTTCAAAACTCTTCAAACATGGAACAACACACATGTGGTTTTGCTGGTTAGAGACTCGAAGGCTTCACTTTGCTTTTTTATGTTTGATTGGGTGGTTTCCTGATTTAGAGCCTCTCCTCTCCTCTGTCAGTGTTTTACTGTTTCTCCTCAGGGTGGGTTTACTGTGTGCTGCCTCCCTCAACAAGCTCTGTTTAATGTCGGTACTTTAGCTGCAAAAAAAAAAAAAAAACAAGCATGCCAACACACAAGCAGATATGCAAACCTGATGGATTCCACCGATGCATCAGTCAGGCTTGCTGTTAACAGAAATGCACTGCAGAGCTCGTTTCCTTTTGCTTTTAACAGCAAGGACTTCAAATGTTGCAAGCTCTGTGACATATTTCTGTATTTTATGGAAGCTTCACTGTCTGCATCATCATCATCATCATCATCATCATCATCATCATCATCATCATCATCATCATCATCACCACCTCTGCTTCCTGTTTCCCCTTCAGGCGTTTTGGAACAAAATGCGCCTCATGCCAGCAGGGCATCCCTCCGACGCAGGTGGTGCGGAAGGCGCAGGACTTTGTGTATCACCTGCACTGCTTCGCCTGCATCATGTGCAGCAGACAGCTGGCCACCGGCGACGAGTTTTACCTCATGGAGGACGGGAGGCTGGTGTGCAAGGTGGATTATGAGACCGCCAAACAGAACGGTAGGTGTGCTCACTGACAAGGCAGAACGAGAAGAAAGGGTGAACATGTACTTCCAGCGACATAAAATGATTGTTGCAAATGTCCATCTATTTGCTTCACTGCTGAAAGGCTCTGACCTAACTGGGCCGCATCAGAATTGCAGAAGAGCGCGATAGATCAAGCTGTATGCACCTCTCAGCGAGGCGAAATAACTTCTGACTGTGGATCGTTGGTGTTTGTCATCTGGGTGTGTGCGTGCTGTTTCTGTCCCTCCCTCTCCTCTGAGATTTCCATGCGTCTCTGATTGATTATGTAAAGTGAACTGATGCTCTTATATGGTGCGGCTCCAATAACTCCTCTCCTCTGGCAAAGGGTAGATTTATGTCCTCTGCTGTGGGAGTGGGACAGATGCACAAGGACAATAATACACTGCCCCGCATAACTATTCTCTTCATTTAAAACACACACACACACACACACACACACACACACACACACATAAATATATGCAGAGGGTTGCCACTCATGTTTGCAACTGTGTTTGCAGATGATTCAGAGGGTGGGACCAAACGACCAAGGACCACCATCACCGCCAAGCAGCTGGAGACCCTCAAAAGTGCCTACAAAAACTCGCCAAAGCCAGCGCGCCACGTCAGAGAGCAGCTGTCCTCTGAGACAGGCCTGGACATGAGGGTGGTGCAGGTAGAGCGTTCATTTTCTTTAAATTTATTTTTAGGAAATTGACTTCCAAAATGAGTACGCTCCAATTTTAGCGTTGATTGAGTGAATTCCTCTGTCGTAGGACATTAATACTTGTCTCTCTGATCATCTGTAGTAAATTAAACAATGTCATTATGACTGGAAAAGTCTGCAGTTTTATCACCAGGACTTAAAATCATGTTTGCTTTACGTGTTTAGAAGCTTCTGGGTATTTTTGCGAACCTCTGTTTCTTGATTATGCTGAGATAGAACATAGTTATTATTTTAATCCATTCTCTTTGTTGCCCTGACCTCGTTTTTAAAGTTTTTTTTTTAATCCTTTAAAAAAAAACAATAAATAATTATTTATCTATGTTCTGTATGTGCAGAATTTTGAATTAATTAAAATGTATAGATTTATTTATAAATGTATTTGTACGTTTTATAATTTTTAGTTAATGTTCTAAATTAATAAACATATTCTTATTTTTCGATTTTAAAGTTTTTATTGCAGCAAAATCTTTGATTATATCAAATATTGGTAAAAAAAATCAGTTATAAGTTATTATTATTTATTCAGCTTTTTATAGGTGCTATAAACTGTATGCCAAGCAATTGGAGAGGTTAAATATTACATCATGTTTACATGAAAAATAAACTTGTTTTTAATGCCAAACTAAAATTTTCAACCAAGGTTAAATAAACAACAACAAAAAAACGGAAATTATGATGGCGATGTTATTGCTTTCACAAACTCAAATAATCTGGTCTGAATCCTTGATTTGTCTTTTTAAAGATGAACATTACGGTTTAACCCGACAGGTTTGGTTCCAGAACCGGCGAGCAAAGGAGAAGCGTCTAAAGAAAGACGCCGGTCGCCACCGTTGGACTCAGTTCTATAAAAGTGTCAAACGCAGCAGAGGAGGAACCAAAGTGGAGAAGGAGAGCTCGGCTGACGATGCAGGGCTCAGCGACAGCGAGCTGAGCTTCAGAGGTATTTTTTTTTTCCAGATCATTTAGTCCCAGAAAGGGAATTAGCAGACATATTCCTGCTAATAGGATTAAGGGAGCATTCAAAATGGTAAACCACACGAGAGCTGCAGATACCAACGTGGCTTTTCATTTGCCTGCTTGTGTTTCCTGTTGGAGCGTGCCACTTTGAGGCAAATCTGAAATGTCATACCTGTTTAGGTTTTCCTCCGCGGCCGCTGATGCCTCCTGCCTTTGTTTGTTTGTGTGATGGAGCTTATTGGAAACGAGCAACGGCTCCTTGGTGGGATGCAAATGGAGTTTTAGGCATCTTTTTGTTATTTAATATTCACAGCCCCCCCCCTCCTCTTTTCCCTTTTTGGATAATTGTAAAAGTATCTGAACCAATTTGAAAAAGAACGCTGTTTTTATGAGAAATGAAAACATGGTGACAGAAACTCTATAAAGCATGTGAGGCTTTTATTCAATTAGAGAGAAAGTGCTTTTGGGCTTTGTTGTTATTGAAGCCACACAGGGGATCGATTGGAGATGTAAACACATATTTTGTGCTGCAGTTATTGACCAGCACACAGACATAGATATGAATTTCAGGTTTAGCATATGCGTCATGTTATTTAGAAGATCAGGAGCCACACATTTTACTTGATATGAGTCAAGAGCTTCTGCAGCCTTTAATAATGAAGGCTAAAAAGCAAAGTTTTTAAAATCTTTTAAGTTTCTTTGGAGAGAATCCCAAAACTTCTTCTGTAAATACTCATATCGCTTGATTTATTTATTTATTTTTTCACATTTTGTCATGTTGCAACCCCTAAATTCAGTCTATTTTACAATACGCAAAAAAGGCAGTGCACACTTTTGACAGGGAAGAAAAACAATGCATTGTTTGATTTTTTTTTTTTGATTTTTTTTGTCCTCAAATAAAAACATTTGGTGTGGATTTGTATTCACTCTCCTTTTTTCTAATAGCTCTAGATAAAATCCCATTCAACCAAGAGGATATTCCTCCAAATAATATCCCAAACTTTGACAGTCTCACAAAGCTCCGTTTGATCAATCACCTTAAAAAGGAGAGAGTGTGATGGAGGACTAGCATTAATCACGCTAGTGGCAGCATCATGCTGTGGGGCTGTTTTTCTTCGAGAGGTACAGAAAAACTGGTCACAGTTTCTCGGCCTCATTGTGGAGAAAACCCGTTCACCTTACAGGTTTTCTGCATTGACCCCGAAACACAGTCAGATCTATAACAGATCAATGTACGTACAGACTGGCCCAGTCAAAGCCCAGACCCAAAATACAACTAGAAATATATGGTAAGGATTGTTCATGCTGAGTTATTTGGATGGGAAAATTGTTCAGTCTAGATCTGCCGAGCTCCAAAACGTATGCCGCAAAATAATTGCAATTATGTTTGGTTGTTTCTCCAAACCTTTTAACCTGGGAGACGTTCAAAACTGTTTTTCCAAACACCTCAAAGTTGTTCACCACTTTGAGGCGTCTCTGTCATGTAAAAAGCTTTAAAACAGATTCCCGTTGCAAAAATAAAACGTTCAAGTTGTTAAGCAAAGGACTGTGTCTTACTTACTGCTCAATTAAACCTATTAAAGAAGAGAAATCTCCTGTCTTATTTCTTACTGATCTTCTTCTCTGATCTCCTCTCCAGATGACCAAGTCTTGTCTGACCTCAGCCACGCGAACGGCCTTTACGGGAGCGTGGGAGACATGACCAGCAGCGCCGTCCTGAACGGCGGCTTCTCCGTCGACGCAGCGGGACAGCCCTACCAAGACATCCGGCCAGGGAGCCCCTACGGCCTACCACAGTCACCTTCCTCCATCACCTCCCTGCCCGGCCACACGCCTCTCCTCAACAACCTGACCTTTAACATGGACAGTCTGGTGGCGCAGGGGGGCCCGGGCGGAGTGGGACAGGCTCTGAGGGCCATGGCGGGGGGCCCCACCTCAGACCTCTCCACGGGCAGCAGTACGGGATACCCTGACTTCCCCACCAGCCCGGCCTCCTGGCTGGATGAGATGGACCATTCCCAGTTTTGAGCCTCCAGCTCAGCAGAAGAACCACTATGAGGATTTATCAAAAGGACACGACAGATTTTTTTTTTTTTTTTACATTTCTTTCCTTCGCCCTGCGAGACTTGCTGTGCTTTGTGTTGCTTGGTGGAGAGAAAAAGCTTGACTGGAGTCCAAACAGTGAGATAACAACCAGGCTGGAAGGTGCAGACTGGACTAAAGCAGTAAAGCAACACATGAATGTTCAATCTCAACACCACATCATCACCATCATTTTTTCTTTCTTTTTTTTTTTAATTATTGCCTGTTTTTATTTCGTTCAATCGCTTCAAAGGAGACTAAACTCCAGAAACATTGGTGGACTGTGCTCAAACACACAGGTCAGGGCCGTCATTTGTACCGGGCCCAGAAGGCAGCTGCATGCTTCTGATTCACAATGAGTTGAACTGCTGGCCGGCTGGCCGCACCGGAGCCTTCACATTGGCATTGCACTTTACTCTCCTCTTCTTTTTCTACATGGACGGACAGGAGTGCAGAGGAGAGAGACGTATGCACAAGGCAAACAGTGTTTCACTCGGAGAAAAACTTACAAGAGCAGTGGCACAAGCGTGAATCTAGAAACATGTTCATGTTTTTTTTCCTTTTTTTTTCTGTTTAGTTTTTTCACGTGTTACCGACAAAGTGTTTTGAGAAATGGTCTGATCTGCTGATCTGTGCATCCAGAAATTGTTTTAATGAGGGCGTTTTGAGACAAAGCGGTCATATTTACAGAATTTAACCTGAGTAAAAGACGCTTCAGAGAAGAAATCCGTTAGTATTAAACCCTTTTTCACACGAAGGAGCCGAAACTTCCAGTATAGATCATATTTCTGCATTCATTTATCCTTCAGATGCAGAGATATAAAACATGTCGTTTCTGTAATAAATAAAAACACCAACAAGTATTAAAAGCAACAAAGAACCCCCCCTCTTGTGTTTGCTCTCTTCAGTCAGAACCAGCCTTCTCCTGATAATCTTCTCAGTCAGCAGCAGCCTCAGCTCTGCCTGCTGTCAACCTACTTCCCCCAACTCCAGATGTGATGTCGGCCCTTTGTACCAGAGGGATTAACACAGTCTGCCACATTTGGAGCTGATAATTCAGCATCCGAGCTGGATCGGCTGCAGAGATCAGTCACCGCCAGCTCCAGCTTCACAAATTATTTGCTACAAGAAGAATATCTCAAAAGTAAATACCGCCCCCGCCCCCGCCGTGAGCTGCGTTTAAGTTGTAAAGTTATCTAACAGTTTCATGCTTGTGCAGGAAAATGCATCCTCCCAGATCTCATCTCTGCTCCTGTCTCTGATCTGAGGACAAACCGGTCGATGTGAGCAACTTTTTGGAGAAAACGAAATGCCAAGTCGTCTTCTTTTTTTTTCTTTTTTCCCTCATATTTTACCTCAAGGCAAATCAAATAACAGGCAGTGACACAATTACAGATTACAGCCCACAAATTACAATGTGTTTACCTCTTAAAATCACAATACTTTTAACATGTGTGTGAAACAGACAAGCCAGGAGAGGGGAAGGAAAAAATTTGGCCTTTAAAATGGATCTTTATTTTTTAAAGTGCTTATTTATGCATAATTTATTTTGACTTTTTTTTTAATAAAGGTTTTTTGATTATTAACTATTAAGACCTTACTTAAAAAATACATGAGTTAGAAAAGTGAAAAATGCCATGTATTCATGCATTCAGTGATGGCAGGTAATTCCAGTTAGTTTATGCTATGTAAATAAAAAGCAGAATCCCTCCAATTATAGACGTGTGTCACAGCTTTGTTCCCTGCACAAACCAGTGGATGCGCAGTGAATGCTGCCCACGGCTGAATTACAAAGTAATTTGTCGGCTGAAATCTGGGATTTTAGAGGAAAACAACACAGAAAACCCATCATCGAAGCAGTTTTGTTCAATCTGTTTTGCCTCAGAAGTTTGCATCTTATTGTAAATTTTGTACAGTTTGAAAACGTGTAGATTGTCTTGTTTCATGAGTGCTATTTATTATTATTATTATTATTATTATTATTATTATTATTATTATTATTATTATTATTATTATTATTATTAATTATTAATTATTATTGCCATGTGTCTTTGAAAAAGATGTAAAAGAGAGCACTGAATTTATTCATTTATGCCTTCTGTGTAATGGTATGAACCGTGTACAGTTAAATCTATATGAGGAAAATAAAGCTGAATTGTCTTTGGTTACCCCTCGAGTGAGTTCTCCTTTATTTTTCACAGAGCTGCCTTGCAGTGACGAATGCGAGAGCTAAGATCGCCAGGCGAGCTTTATTTATGGCGCATTTAAAGAAAAATACGTCCTGTTTGTGTTTTTATTATTTTTTGCCTTATCGAAACGCTCTTCGAGCCAGTTAACCCACAAATTCATTTACCCATTGAGAGCATTTACCACACACTTAGGCCTCTATTCAATTGTGGAGATCCATTTAGTACCTCCAACAGGCACTGGTCAGTCATTTAACAGTGATCGATGCTGTTTTCCTCTCTCGCTCTCCGAGAGTGGGGGTGACAAGAAAGATGCATGAAAAGAAACTATATGGGAGGACAGAGGGGAGGGGAATAAAACATGCACACAAACAGATGCCTTGCTGGCTGCTTCTCTGATCCTATCAGTGCTGAGGAGACACTGGAGCAGATTGCAGCACAGTCAAATCTACCCTTAATCCCTAGACTGTTAACTAATCGTAGAGTGATTTGTGAAATATGGCCAAACATGCATTGTAGTTATCAAAGAGAACGTGTCTCTTATGAGAGTAAGTCAGGATTTTAAATACATTGTGCAGTGTTGATTTTAAGCCGTCAGGCTTTTGAGGATTTTCTCAAAGCTGACTAAAGTAATTTCCTTTTGTGGCACGTTGTTAGAGATGAAGATATTTCTTCTCGTTTTTATGGATCTCTGAGTCAGGAATCAAACCACAGACATTTGTGTCAACGACTAACAGTCTCTGTAAAAACGAGGCTCCTGCTCTGTAGACATGAAACTATCGCTAAGGTCTTCACTAGTGTCTCACATCCTTTTTCTTTTTTCTCATGCGACACAACTATTTAAAAGATTTGTAGTTATGCAGCACTTTGGAAAGGCATTCATACCTCTGGAGCTTTTTCTCATTTTGTCATATTACAACCAAGAACTTCAATGTGTCTTCTAAGGATAGTAACTATCCTCGACAGATTTGGTCTTTATGAAAGGAGTAAGCCTTCATCAACATAAAGCTACAATGTTTCTCGTTTGACATTTCCCACGAGTCATGCAGGGGATACAGGAATGTGGAAACGCCACAGTGAAACTTGTTGGTGGCAGCGTCATGCTGTGGGAATGCTGTTCTTCAGCAGAAACGGGGAAGCTTGTTTCTGCTGCGCCTGCAAGGGACTCGGTACTGTGGTGAAGATCCACCTTCCAGAAGAAAAACAATCATAAGCATGCAGCTATTCATGCTATTCATGCGTTTGATCGGCCTAGTCAAAGACCTCCTTCGCCTCCTGCACTTAAAAAGAAATGTTTATTTGAACTCGTTTTATTAGTTTTACTCAAGCTATAGTTCTGATTTGGATAATTCTGAAGTCAGTTATAACTTGAGCAAAATTAATCAAATTAACTGTAACAAATTTGAGTAATTTTTGATGCTAGTTAAAAAAAAAAACAACTAAAAATGTTTTTCAGTGACAGTACGTGGATGGACAGATGGATGGACGTACCGTCCAGTCTGTGTCCTGCTACTCCTCCTTTTGCTGGAATAGTCCAGCCTCTCTGCCACGCTGATCCAGATTGAGTGGATGTGAAAGATGACTGAATTATGATCTTGGCTAAGCATGTTTATTAAAATAATTAGAAAGAAATGAAATGTGTTATAATGAAATTACAGCACAGCGTACATCGGTATGAAACTCATTTCTATGTGGGAATGTGGAACATTTGTCTGAAAGGAGGGGCTTGTAACCCAAACATAAGTGCTATCGATTGCTTTGTTTTAGATATTCTTTCAGCATTATAAAAACAAAAAGGCAAACACTCATTCCGGTTGGAGTTTGCACGTTTGCATAAAATGCCACAAATCTAGCTGATTTTTATTTAAGCATTGATTGGATGGGCTATGGGCATTAATGGATAGGGTCTAATAGAACCGGCATACAAAGATAAAGAGCCGCACAGACAGTTAGGATAATTTACACGCCACTTACAGCACTAGTATACATATAAATCTGAGGGAACTCCACCACTGTTGCTTTTGCAAAGATGACAAACACAAGCGCAAATGCCATTATCATCGATCGCAAGGCTTTTATTACAAACTTCCTAAAGGAAACGCCATGTTTTTTTTTTCCTTGCATGAAGCAAAAAGGAATAAATTAATATGCAAAACAGACAGGATTTGTTTTGGACCGAAAGTCAATCTCAGAGCATCGAGAAAGGACATTTTTCTCCTCAAGTGATTTCAATGTAGCCCTGCAGTAAACAATGATCTGCATGATGGCTGAGTTGGCTGGAGTCAAGCAGGAATCTTTCAATGACACATTCAAGGTTGTTTTAAAGGAAAACTGCGACTTGTCCACCAGATAGTTGCTGTAGCTGCAGATATTAGACAGATGACAGGTAAAATGATACGAGCTCATGATGATCTAGGGGGATCAGTCAATCAAATCAATAAATCTAATTTTATCTGTACAGCACATTTCAGCAATGAGGCCGTTCAACAAGTGAAACGTTACATTTTTCCAAGTGCCATTGTTACACATCGAAATGTTGGTTAGTGTTTCATTTGTTATGGTCCAAGGGCAACTCTAAACAGCTGGGATTTTAGTCTAGATTTAAAGGAACTCAGTGTTTCGGCTGTTTTACGATTTTCCAGAGGTTTGTTCCAGATTTGTAGTGCACAGAAGCTGAATGCTGCCTCTCCATGTTTGGTTCTGGAGATGCAGAGCAGAACCAGAACCAGAAGACCTGAGAGGTCTGGAAGGTTGATACAACAACAAGGATAATATTCCTAATCCTTTATATGTTTTTTTTTATTTTTTTTTTAGCTTTGATGTATTTACTTGAAACAGATCATTCTCAGAATCCTGCAGTGTAGTTTGTTATCAAAATCTGGAATCTCAAGCAGCAGAAACACTTCCTTCATCATCTGAACCCCACAAAGATGAATATGATTTAATCTAAACACCTTTCGCTCTGGCTGCATGTTTAAGGTTGCTGTCCTACTGGAAGTTGAACGTTTGCTCCAAACTCAGGCCTTTTGCAGCCTTTCACATTTATTTTCATCCATCTTCATGTTAATTCTGACCAAGGTTTCCTGCCCTCAATGAAGAAATTCATCCCCACAGCATAATGCTGCCACTGCCATGTTTTTACATGAGATTAATGTTAGCAGGGTTCAGTTTGTGCAGTAGTTTGTGTGATGCCCAAAGAGTTTAGTGTTGGTCTCTTTTTTAAATATGTTTGCAGTTACAGTGATATGATTGCACATTTTCTTGAAGTACATCTTCCATAATGACATTAAGTTCTAGTTTAAAACAGAAAATAAGCGGTAAAATAAACAAATCTTTGCATAGATCTACAACTTAAATGTCATTTTAAGAAATACTCTGGCTTTGCAGTTGAATAAATAAAATTATTACATCGTTACAACTTTTATTATCATCATTAAGAGAGAATATTTGATTCTCTTTCTTCTGACTTAGTAAGCTGAGTTCATAACATGGTGGGTTGAATCCTAATTTTACTAAACTAATAAAAACAATGTCTTACAAAAAGACATTGTAGATTTTTTATGTTTGAATCTTTCTTGGTTATTAAAAATGTTACCTTGTTTTCTATTTCTAGATAAACTCTAAAGAAGATTAAAAAAAGGCTTTATGAAGCACTAAAGTGAAGTACATCTTAAACTGCTCCTGATCCTACTTTATTACTTTTCACCTGTAAAGAAACAGCATAAATATTCAGAAGGGCTGCTTACAGAGCGGTTGTGGTGCATGTGAGTCTGAGGCTTGCAGAGGGAGGGAGCTGCAGTGTCACAAGTGAAAAGCTCAAAGGAAAATTGAAGCTCCATAATGGAAGCATAATGGGCTTAGTGTCACAGTCTTGCAGACAACCCGGAGGGGGGGGGAAGTATGACTGCCGTCAACCTCTCTTACCTCTATCCAATGTAACCGAGGTTCAGGAAGCAACAAGGAGACAACAGTGAGACCAAAACAAGCTCCAGAGGAACACCAGCAGCCTAATGGCTGCATGTGGATGGAATTTATAACAGTGAAATGGCCTCCTCTCCTCTTTGTGGGATTGTAGATCATCACATCCCAGACTTGCCTTGAATACTCAAAAGCTTTTGATCTCAGCTTACGTAGGGTTCATGAAAACAAATCCTGTTCTATAAATCTCATACTGGAGTTGAAGATACTTTGGTTGGATTTCACAAATGCAAATAATAATAATAATACATTCAGAAAAACAACACCAGTTCTAAGGAACCAGAGTGTTTGATTAGAAGTAAAACTAATGCTACCAAAACATCAGCTCCCCTGATGATTAATTCATTTGAGCCATTCCAGTAATCTGAGGCTGCCCATACACTGAAAGTAAACAGATTCAATCGATTGTGGATTTTCATATTGGCCATATAGCTCACTGCACAGGGTGATATCCCTTACTTGCTGTTACAGAACAAGGTTTCTGTGCATTTGCAGTAGCAGGTGTCGCCCTGTGTTGTGCACAATGTAAACACTGTAGGAAAGTGTGGATGCGATGTCTAATGGCACTGGAGGTGGTCTGTTTTTAAGGAAGCATTTACTTAAAGTGTAAACTATCTAAACTGATCAAACCTTGATTTCACATTGAACAGATCTGTATGAAATACTAAGACTGATGGAGTCTTTATTTTTTCCTATAGTTTACTAATCCAGACAGCAACGAAGGAGGGACTAGTTCAGAAACCCGTTTGTGTGAGAAGTGCCACTAAGCTAGCATTTTAATTGGTCTTTATCAAGATATTAATCAAGATATAAATTGATGTGAAGTAAAAACCAGGATGTCTGCCATGTTTATAATGCACTGAGGCGAGGGACACCAGGTATCTCTATTTATTTTCTCATTTATTTTTGGCAGCTTTTGTGTCCCTACTGAAAAACCCTGATGCTGCCGCACACATACGCATGTCAAATGCTATCTTTCCACCAAACACAGGGTTTTGCATGTAGGTTAAAGAGTATTTCTTCCACAACTTTTTCATGTACCGTTTCTTCTTGCAACTCTTCCTTAGGGATCATGTTTGTAGAGTGAATCACTGTACTGTGTTCCTTAGTCCTCATGATGCAGCAGCTGTTATATAGAGGTACATCAGAACATCTATATGAAGAAAAAGTGTAAAACAAGTGGTAGGGTTTTACCAGGCAGACTAACGAGTAACGCTGAAAAAATGCACCTCTCACAGGCTGTTTTTCTAGATTTTACCCGGATATTTTTTAAATACATAACTTTCAGAAACTCTTTTTCTGTCTCAGGCTTTTCGTCTTGTTTTAGTTTCCACTTTTCTAATTATTTTAACACATACAGCACAATATGCTACATTATCAAACAAAAATAGTGGACAAAAAAACCTTCAAATCTTGTTTAAGAAGTCAAGTTTAAGAAAAAAAAAAAAAAAGACGTCAATCCATTTTTTGTGCAGACTACTGTATGTACAATCCAGTTCAACCCATGGCTGAGGGTCTGGCAGCTTCCCACCAGACATGTTGATAGTTATCTAACACCTTAAGTCGCAGCAGATTTTCAGTGTGACACTGGGCAAAGAGGGGGGTTGAGCATGGGGTCAGAGTGAACTTGTGCGTTAGATAGTCAAGGATTAAGCTTTGTCTCAAGTGCTGTGCAGAAAATCTGCTGGGGGATCTTCATGAATGTGTAGTTAAAAAATCTGGGTCAAGGTTTAGCGTATTTTCAGAGTGTGTATCTGTGTGTGTTTGAGCCGAGGCTTGACGACAAGTAAAGGAGATTTAGACTCCAACCATGTGTTGGTTATGTCCAGATACGTTCCTCTATGACATCATAGTCCAGAGGCAGAGCTGAAAACATACTGTGTTGTTTTATGAGTTTACTTTAGATATGAATTGGTTACTTTTAAACATGAGGAGTATATTAAAGCTGCAAAATATTATAAACACTAGACAATATATATGTAGCATACACCTGTTGGAGTGGTTTTTAGTTGGTCTCAAAAGTGTAGAAATAAATTTAAATCTATTATTTAAACTTTTACCACTTTTAATGTGACATTCTGAAGCAATTCAAGCACAACCTAAAACTAATACCATGTTAAAGCACCTTCTGGCTCCACTACCAGTGTTTTTGGCAGGAGTTTTTCAGTATCCAATACCTTAATCTGTTCTCTCAACTATAGCTGGTAAACTATACCAGCTCTAAATCTACCAGGTGTTGAGAACGTCTTTTGTCAGAAATGAATTAGCTGACCACTGTTTCTGCTTACAGGACCGAGCAACTGACGGAGGCCAGGCGAAGCTTTAATTAAGACTTTAATGATGAAAACTTAGAAATGAATGAAGCATTCCTTAATATACAACAGCAGAATCATAAACTAACTCAGAGAGGACGAACGTAGAATACAAGTGTGTCAGGTTATCAGGTTTCAGCTGGGAGACGGGTTGATATGAAGTGTCTGTATGGTGCAGTACATTATGTTCATAATACGTTATGTGGTATTGTTCATTTTTGTGGATTGTTCTAAAAGTATTTTCCCAAAGACTGAATAGTTCTCATAAATCCAGATACGTCACATCAAAATGATGCAAAATCATTTCAGTAAAATGTTTCCAAGACGTTATCCAGTTTATTAATTTGTCATATGGTCCACGTAGATGCTTGTTTAGCAGAAGTTATTCTGGGAGTGCTTCCCTCAGTACAGCAAAATTATTGTCAACAGATCTTTACTGGTTACTACAATGTCTTGCAGTAACCATCATGTTATCCAGTTCTACTGTACAATCAACATACAGTTTTACAAATAACTGAAAACACATGCAATGCTCTGTTTTTGTCTTATCAGATGGGACATACATGTTCACAGATGAACTCCAGAAGAGCTAAACATGATTTCAGATTCACCTTCAAAACTTGAAAACTAAAGAACAACAAAACAAAACATCTGCAAACCGCAGAACCTAGAGAGTCTTTCCAAGGATCAAGGACGAGTAATGGGAATACCGGACAAATGTGTGGAGAAGAGACGAGAGAAGACTTGGATGGCACTATAAAGGGATGAGCTAGCCTTTCGGAGCGGTGTACTGGCGCAGGAGTGTGGAGATGGCGCTGGATTCAGTGACCTCCTCGGGAAGAGAGCCCTCCATGTCTTTGATGGATGGGTCAGCGCCGCTGTTCAGGAGGAGCTCTACAATGTCAGCAAACTCGCAGGCGGATGCTAGGAAACACAGAGGACATAATGAAGCAGAGGCTAGGAGGAGGTGTTCAAAGCAAAGTGTTGAGTTCATGAAGGAGAAAATAATTTTTCTGTAAACTGTGTCGATACATGACTAACTGGAATATGGAGATATGGAGAATTATCAACAAGTCATATAAAAACAGAGAACAAAGCACGCAAGCTGTATGTGTTAAGACAGACATGTTGCTAAAACATGCATGTTTTAGCAACATGTCAAGATAAATTTTGCAGGACGACAAATTGTCCCAGGACTCATTGCGATAAACGATAAAATTGTTGTTTTGAGACCAATTTCAAGTAACATAATAGCAATAATGGCATAATAATGCCAGAACACATTCTCATGGATCAATACAATTTTAATTTTAATGAACATTTAGACACTGGAACTGGAAGACATTTGAAATATCCAAAACAAATAAAGAAAACAACAGAAACAACAAATGACATCAATTATGAAGTCTGTGTAAGCAAAATTATCTTTTGAAAAAAGGGATAGTTGAGACCCAAACACCAAACTGAAGACTTTTATCAGTCAGGTTTTAGAAAAAAGAGAGGGAAAAAAGGAAAACGACAAATAAACCAAATGGAAATGATTGAGTTTCTTTTAATTTATCATGCAATTAATTGATGTATTGTTTATTGTGACTGGCCCAGGTGCCATGTTAGAACATTGCAGCTTTGTTGACCTTGTTAATTTACCAACGTGTTACGGCTGACCTGCAGATAATTTGCTAGGACAAAATACCGGTTGGAGTCAAGAAAGATGTAATATTCTGAACAAATCTCCATTGTATAATTACACAAAGGTAATACTGAGAAAAAGTAGAGTCCAGTTTTACTGCACAATAAAGCCTCTTAATGCCTTAAATAACAGTAAAGTAGTGTTGCACTAAAACATTTGGTGCATTCCTTTTGTTCTTAGAAATTTGGTTGGAATAAAGATGAGCAAGAAGCATAGAAGGGAACAATAAACCTGCCAGGAATAGGTTGTTTTACTTTTTATATAATTAACTAACACTTAAGAGTACTATGTTTTATTCAGCAAGTATTTAACCATATATGTTTTGCTAAGCTATTGATATGATAAAGTTAGACATGCCTCTTTAGTGATGGGTATCTGCTTTAGGTAAACCTACCAAATATCTTTTCAACAGCTAGCATTGTTTAATATAGCATATGTAGAGGATTGAAGTTAATGAAAAGCTTATCTGCAGACCCTGCAGTGACACTAGCCTGGACCTGAGCCTCCTTCAAACACTTCATTTCTGCCCCACTGGCAATATGTGGCCCGCTAAAAGGGTCTTCTCTCTCTCTCCCTGTTTCAGTGCAGAATAAAGAGGAGAAGGGACAGCTTGCACTTTCCTAACCCAGTTAGTGAGTCCCATCATTCCTGATGCACCTCTAAACCATGTGGCACCCCCCCGCCCCACCACCTCCTCCCCTCTCTCCCTAGCCCTCTCTTGTTGTGAGTGCTCTTCTCTGTCAGTATCAATCGCAGGCTCCTTTTAAAAAGCAGACTTTGTGCTGTGCCACGTTCGCTGATGTCAGCAGCTGCGGTGATTGACAGCTAGGCCTTTTAACCTGCAGCCCAGAGGTGGCTGACGGGCCTGGATGCTGGTGGGAGTCCAAATGCGCGAGATGTGATGATACATCGGAATGCATGTGGGCAAGTAAGCAAATGTGAGTGGCACGTATGTATGCGGAGGTGAATGAAGTGTTAAAAGCTCAGGGAACCAGCCAAATCAGACTGAGCTCGACTGCTTTTTCTTTTTTTTTTCTTTTTTTCCGCTTTTTACAGCTTTGCTTGCAGCTTTCCTCTTGTTGCTCTAAACAGTATTTTATCCAGCCAGCCGAGTGCGCACGTGGCGGGTGTCTCGGCTGGGCCTTGAGCCGTAAAAAGTGGCCAGCCCTCAGGGGAGCAGTAGAGGAGGAGAACAATTTATGGTGAGCAGTAAACCCTCAATTAATCACTTGCCAGCCACTGCGGCCCTGTGCAAAGAGAGGTAGGAATGAATTTTCATTCTCTGCTATTTGTCTCTTTGAGTTCATCGCTTATGTTTATTAGTCATCTTTTTATACCACATCCTCAGGGGCTGCTCTGATGAGTGCATGTATATGTGTGTGTATGTAGCCTGCTGGTAGGTGATGCAACATGCCCGCTCCGACGCCACCACGCCGTCGGAGGACAGATGGTGTAGCAGCTCATACACACATGTACGCTCATAAAGAGGCTCAAAGGACGTGAGCACCGCCCATCAGGGACACGTGTGTTGGGGCACGAGAGGGTCAGGGGAGTCTGAGGACCACTGCTGATTTCCTCTGGGAGGTCTGGCGATTATTACACACACACAGAGAAAAGTGTGCACACACAGACACACACACACTCAGCTAAGGAGGCACATATACAAACCAAAGAACAGAGAAGAATCACAGAGACTTGGTGAAAAAATAGAAAAGTGTTGAAAATTAAGATGAGGAATGGAGCAGAGTTAGAAGAAATATGATAAATCTGAGACAAATATGGGCAAAGGGTGTGTGTGTGTGTGTGTGTGTGTGTGTGTGTGTGTGTGTGCGTGTGTGTGGGCAAAAAACAAGCTGCTGTACATAAAGGGAGGACGCATGCAGACAACATAGTCATGACAATGTACGTTTTTTCAATTGCAGAGATGAATACAAGGGGGGCTCCTTACCATAATGTAGCGCTGTCTGCCCTTCATTATCCTGAAAAAGGCAAAACAAGTGTTTACTTCAGCAGACCCATGACAGAGGAGCAATAAAATACTCCAGAGTGAGCAAATTCAGAGAATAATCAGGGTGAGATGCTGCATCTTTGCACTGCATATTGCAAAAAAAGTTTTGAACAGTCAGTGTCTGTAGTGGAGGACATACTGACTGCTTTTGTTCACTCTATTTTCTCTGGTTATACTCTCCATTTACTGTTTACTGCTAACATTAACTTGAAATTCTCACTTTGTCCACCTTCCCATATAGACGGATGCCTTACTGACACACTTAGAAGTCAAGATCCAGCATGTTATAGACACGTCTCTGCATGGACACATCTCCAGCACGTTATCAAGTGTTCTCTTAATTTTGTCATTGTACTGTTTTTTGTTTTGTTTGTTTGTTAATTGTTTTGTGGGTTTTTTTTTTTTTATCACACAAAGCACTTTGAATTGTCTTGTTGCTGTCCAAATCAACATGCCTTAACCTTGTTAAAGCAAAGGTCACAGTTAAAGATTGTGTTTACTGTTAGATATGCTGCTTTTGTCCTGCTATAAAAAGAACAGGTCACGGTCTCACTTACTATTCAAAGCTGCGTTTTTCAGCAGATTGCTGCTCAAACTGAGTCTGGGTCTGCAGAGTCTAAAAGTGACAGTCTGTGTCAGAAAGTGTGCAGAAAATCCACAAAGGGTCTCTCATGTGGACGAGGATGACTCTGTGTCTTTATAACAGTACAAATGTCATTTGGGGTCAAAGGGTCAGAGGTGGAGATGTAACTCTTGTATGAATTGTTTGACTGGGGACAAGGATGGGGAAATATGTGTGTGCGCAGGTATAATGAAGCAGAATATATGACAGGCAACATCAACAGCAGAATCACTTCTTAATCACCACTCCAGACTGCCTTTGCACCTCATAACTGAGACAAATGGATCAAACTGTTGCCACTGGTCTGAGAAATGAAGAGCTTGAACTGAGCAGTGTTTTGAAATGCTCAGGAAGACAAATTGATTCGCATTACGCCAAGGGAATGCAAATAAAAACGTTGCAGAAAAAAAACAAACAAACAGAAATAACAACCTCCTGGTATATCAAAAACAAGCAAAGCGTTACATAAAAGTTTGATACATCACACAATATGAAGAAAGAAGCGGTAATAAGATAAAAACCCAAGACATGACAAAAATGATAGAGCTTTTTTGACATTTATGAAAAACCCGTAGTAAACAAAAAATGTTTTCCGTCCTGATTTAAAAGTGTCAGTGGTTCCTGCGTGTCTCAGTCTTTTGGACAATTGGATCTAGAGTTGAGGAGCACACTAGTAACTAAATGTGCCTTGATGTGTTTTAATTTGAGGTTTAAATTTGCAACAATTCCTAAATCTATTTTGGTCCTAGAGGCCTTTAGTGGAATAAACAGACAGGAAAACAGGCAGAGAGAAGAGAGGAAGACATGCAGCAAAGGTCTTAGGGACGGGAATTGAACCCAGGACGGCTGCGTTGAGGCTTCTACCCTCTGGATGCTGTACTTGCTCTACCTGTGCAACACACAGCGCCCCAGCATTATTAAAAGTGATATTAAATATCAATTTTTAAAAATATTTTTAGAAAACCACATGTGCTGTCTCAAAATGTCTTAATTCTTTTCATGTGACTGTGTTCCTTCTACTTTTCTTCAGTCCTAACATCCACCTTTCTCACTCTGCCTTTCCGTTTCCTCTTCACTTTCATGTCCTCTCCCTCTCTTTTCCACCCACCTTCTGAGGCTGGGAGTCGGTGCATAGTGAAACCATTGCTGTGCTTTTCTTGGTCTCTCAGGACCAGCACTTTGGGGACCTGCTTATTGGATTAGCGCTTGGTATTTCCTCTGGGTGGATTTCAGAACACAGATGTGAATCGCCACCAGCGTGGAAATCAGTGCTGTGATTCAACCAAGACAGCAATGCTGTCTGTCTGCAGGTAAAAAAAAAAAAATCACAACTTAAGATGTTCCGCACAAATTGTCCATTTTATTTTTCTGCTGTGTGTAAAGCAGAGTTGAGAAAAGTATCATAAAAATACAGCTTTTAAATAAAGATTCTTATGGCAACTGCCATAAAAATCTGGTTATAAATATAAAACTTTGAAGGTAGTGGAGAGGGTATTATGTCAAATCAACTTTTTATTTAGCTTTATGTCATGTTATAATGTTATTCCCTCATCAAAAATATACCTGGAGTTCAGCTTTGATTCTTTAATGAAAATTTGAGACATCCTTGAATCTCCCATGGTAACCAATCAGGGGTGCGTAAACGAATACTCCAACAAAGCAACATCTATTTCCATGCAGTCCGCCTCATAGAGCATCCCTCTCCTGCAACTCTCCCCTCTCTGCTCCTACAGACTAGTGGCAGCAGTCAGCAAACACGTGGGGGAATTGTAAGTACTCCTAAGAATGGTTGTAAATGGCATCATGGAGGAGCACTGAGGTCATGATGGGCGGAAGAGGGCGTGTTGGAAAGTGTAGCAGCTTCTTAAAGAGATAAAGACCAATTTCAAGGTGTCAAATTGCATTTCTATAATAACTGATGGTAACATAGTTACCTGATTGTGCTATAATATGGCACTATGTGCCTAGAAAATACAAAATGTACCTTCTTTAAAAAAAAGTTCCTTGTTTTTGTACACATCAAACAAAAGCAAAAACAGTGAGATGGGGACTGAAATGTAAAAACTGAAGTGTGTTAAATCACCTAACTCCATAGCTTTATTTAAAGTGAAAGGGATTACAGTTCCCATGTTAATTTTTTAAAACACAATGATCTCTTAGCTTTCTCATACAAAAAAAGAGTAATAATAACAGATTATGAGCATATTTGAAGAGGATTATAGTATATGTAGGCAGTGCAAATGCAGCCTAAGGCCTTCTTGCATGACTGTGGGGGTCATTCTCCGCAAACTTTAATGCCCCTGGATTCAGGACGGAAGCTTGATGGAATCACAGGAAATTGGATTGTCTTCTATTTGCTTTGGAAGCGGACACTCCCCCTCCGACCCTCTTACCTGCAGTCAACATCCCCCACCCCTCGCTCTCCTGTCTCCGTTGCACCCCTGTTCCCATCCCATTATGGAAGCATGTCGCACCAAACCTTTGCTTTTACATGTCATCCAAAGTTTCCTCTTGCAAAACAGAAACGCTGGGCTGGATGTCAGCAGAAAGCTCAATAAAGTACCATAGTGGCAGAGGAGACCCGGCTCAGAGTGCTAGTGTATCGCGCTCATGGGGAGGGAGGAGGCGGGAGCAATATGCTTAGAAGCTGCATGGATCTATCAGTCTGATTACAGTTTTGCTGAATTCAGGTCCCACTAATCTATCATTTCTACCACACAAATGATGTGAAGCAAGATGAATGTAAGGAAGAGAAAGTGAATTAGAGGGATATAAAAAGAAGGCAAGCAGTCTTGTGAAAAAAGGAAACACTGAAACTAGTCCTAAGTTGTTTGAAAAAAAAAAGAATAGCAAAGAGACCAAATAATAATTTTAACTTAAAGGAGCAGTTTCTGTTATTTTAAGTAAAAGAACAGGATAGGTCAAACAACTAACTCCGTAACTCTAACTCAGGCCAGTAAAAAAAAAAAAAAAAAATTTACAAATCTTTTTCGCTGTATTTTTGAAATACCAAATTATACAGCTAGTGGTTCATTATACTTTGTTCATTTTCTGAACTTGTGGCTCTAAGCAAATAAAGCTCTAGCATTAACAGAGTTTGGTGTCTAACAGGGCTAAGCTAGCCCGCCACATATTTTTTTGGACATATAGTAAAACTACACAGCACTAGCACAACAACTTAGAGACACTATTTATAAATTGCACATAATTGTCACTGCTACAAAACTAAATGACATGCAACAACTTTTGCAATGACAGAAGAATAAGGTTGCTCCATATCGTACCACAACATGCCAACGCTCTGTCTGTACTGATGAAGTACAACTGCTCTCGGTATGCCGAATGCTTGGACTGGTCACAGTAGGACAGCTTGACCAATTTTCTGATTAATCCAGCTAATAAAGATTGGACAACTCGAGACAACTCTAGACCAACTCTAGAATGGAGGACAAGATTTTTTATTTATTCATTATGAAGACTCCTTTGAAGACTCCTTATAAGAATACACAAGTAAAATAGAAATGTGATAAAATTTGATGGATTTTTTACAGACATTAACATATGTACCAAAGCAAGCATAAGTGAGATGATAAGTGTAAAGTTTGGATGCTTAATCATTCTACAATGTATTCAAAAAACAGAAAGATATTGCTATTCTTCATTTGCAACATGTAAAAATGTTGATGCATACAACATACTCTCAGAAAATTTAAATACTGCCCAAATTATTCAACTTGCTGAAATTCACTGTTAATAAATAAACTAATTTAGAGTATAAATATTGCAGTTCACTAAACCTGTAGTCTCTCTCAAGAAGACATCATGATGTCCAGATATAAGTACATAGGTTTTGTTGACAGTTAGTTTTGTAAAGCCAACCAAAAATATTTTAGTTTGTTTTTCTAGGAACTAACTACCAAGGTGGAATGGGCTTACAAATTTGTCTCACTACAGTGATTTTTCCTGTAGCTCTCTTTTCTTAGCTCATTTTTCTGTGTCGCAGTAAACTTTCTTTGGGCTTTTCTTCCTCTCTTCCCTTCCCGCCTCCGCCTTTTCTCCTCCTGCTGTCCCTGACAGCAACATTAAACAAGTAGGGAAAAATGAACAAGCAATTATGATTTATGATCAATGCATGCAGCAGCTGCTGACTTTTATAATGACAGTGGTTGGGGGGAGGGAGGATGAATGTGTGTGTGGTTTGGATGAGGGGGAATCAATAAAGGCCTGGGATCATTGGTATGCAGATTCCAAGAGATAGGGTTATGACAAGTAGGTGCCATTAATCAGAAAGCCGAATGCAGATCAGGATGGAAGAGATGATACTCCTATACGGCATCATAAGTAAATCTGGAGCAGCTACTACAGAGCCAAAAATCAAAAATCAGACTCTGTGTGCAATAAATTACACAGTTTGTGCGTGGCATCCAGTTTTTAAAGATACTGTGTTTAAAACATTCAATGAAAGCTTCCAAAGGAAAAAAAAAAATCTTAGCAAACGTTTTCCTGCAAAGTGAGATTCCCTTATTATTTCATGCATCTTACATCAAATGTATTAATATATATTAATGATATATGGGTGGCGCAGTTGGTAGAGCTGTTGCCTTGCAGCAAGAAGGTTCTGGGTTTGATTCCCGGCCCCGGTCTTTCTGCATGGAGTTTGCATGTTCTTCCTGTGCATGCGTGGGTTTTCTCTGGGTACTCCGGTTTCCTCCCACAGTCCAAAAACATGACTCTAGAAATTGTCCCTAGGTGTGAGTGTGTGTGCATAATTGTGTGTCTCTGTGCTGCCCTGCGACAGACTGGCGACCTGTCCAGGGTGTACCCCGCCTCTCGCCTGGAACAATAGCTGGAGATAGGCACCAGCAACCCTCCCAACCCCACTAGGGACAAGGGTGTAAAGAAAATGGATGGATGGATTAATAATATATATATATTAGCTTAGTGAGATTATATATATGACATTTACAGTGAAAGACAATGAAGAGGATCGTGCAGATCCATCTCTTTGTGTTATGACCTGTTTTAAGTACTGTTGTCTTTAAGTACTATAGTCAAATATTCCCAGGCAAATCTTGTTCAAAGCAACATGCTAAGTTTATTAGGCAGTAGAACAATTTTTAGATAATGGCACTGAAATATGTTATAAGCCAAGCCATCAATAGGTCACATCAAAACTTATAACTCAGCTGCTGAAGGTGTTCAGTATGTTCTATATAAAATCCTTGCAGGCAGGAGCAAATCATAATCTTATTAAAGATTGTAGTTGACAGAAAATATCTTCCGGAGTAAAGAATAAAGACTGCCATGTTTCAGGTGCTCCAAACATTATAGTAAATGATAAATTCTGACATCTACATGGCTTAGCTTTTAAGAATTATAATAAGGTGTTGGCCTACAAATACACAAGCCATCATATCGAAAACAAAAAGTCTTTATCAATGTGTTTTTGAAAGTAGGTTAGACATAGTCTTGCACATGAATTTGCCCTTTGTATTTGTGTGCGGTTATCCTGCTGGTGAGTGTCTGAAAAGGCCCCCTCTTAAAAGGATCTGGGGCCAGCCGTAATCAGATTTAGGCATCTGTCTGTGTGCAGGGAGAGGTGAGTTTAACCATTCATTATGTGAGCGCTGCCACCCACGGCCAGATTAGCCTGACACCAAACTCCCTGCCCTTCACATGTCCAGGAAGTGTCCTTCACTTGCCTGGAACTTCACCCTGCCCCCTCTGATTCAAACCACCGAAAAGAAAATAAAAAAAATAAAAATACACAACTTCTATAAAACAATAATAACCTATTGGATGTTTTGGATACTTTTCGTTTGTCTTTTCTTGATGGAAATGCCTCCCTGTAAAAACCTTGCCAGTCTAGGACAATAGCAATGCTTTATCTCGGTCAGGTTTATTGAAATATCCTGAACACGTCATTACGTTTTGACTTTCTGGTCCCACCAAACAAAAGAAACTGGGTTTTCATCAAATTTGCTTCTCGATCTTTTTCTTACATACTCATCTTCTCCCCCTACATTTTTCTCTTCCCCCTCCATGTCACTGGGCTTGCTTATCCTCATGGGACACCTTAGCCTCCATTAAAGCCATCAAAAGAGGAGGATAGGGCTGAGGCTCAGAATTAACCTCACCAGAGGCCCCGTCTGTCCTCCTGCGGCTCATCGATGATGTTTAAAAAGAAATATATGAAATAAATAAATACATAAAAGAGTGTAATATGAAAATCAATGCCAGCAGTGGGGGCTGTGGCTGAGGCATTTGGAGAGAGGGACTCATAAAGCTGAGTACTGCAGGAGACTGATGGAAGGCAAAACACTTACTTTGTTTATTCTCTCTCCTCGGCCCTGTCCCCTCCCCTGGCTGTCTGAATCCAGCTCGCACTCCCTCACTCTGCCCCCTCTCTCTGTCTGAAACAGTCGAGGACAGCTTTAATGCGCCTGACAATTTATGTGGATGGTTAAGAACGATGGAAATCAAATAGTTGAGTGTAGGCAAGGCCCAGTGAGTGGCCAATAAGAAAGAAACAACAGCTGATGATGGCAAAGAGGACTGTTACCTGCTTGAATGGCTCTTTAGGCTGCACTATTACTGTCAAGTTGCTGGCTCTTTTCTGAGTGCTCATATTATAGATTCATAACTGTTTCTGTGTCTGATAGGCGCTTTTAACACAGCTTGGCAACAGCTTTCTCATTTCATCGAGTTGGACTAATGTGCAGCAGGTACTAAATATGAATCCCATATGAGCAGCTTACAGTGTCACTTATAAAATGTCAAAGGCGGTGTGAGGTGGATATTGTGCCTTTTGTGTGGTTGTATGAACTTTTACAGAGGTATGCGTTCATTCCTACTTCCTCAGAAAGAACCATCTTGAGCTCGACCAATGTTGCGTGGAAACCAGAATAGCTGCTAAGCAGCAAAACTGCTGTTCTAGCATCAGCTAATCTTAGTGTTCATGTGGACGGCTTGGCAGGAATGCAGGCAGCCTTTTAAAATAAAACAAATTTAGATTGATTTAGATTGAGCATAATATTTTGCACTTTGAGTCTACAAGTCTCCTTAGCTATAAATCCATCTTTCTTGGAGTTAGACCTTCACAAACCTAAATATTAAGCTAAAAATAATACTTATGTGTAACATTTAATAATGTTCACTTGGACATAAGTGCAGAAGAAAACGTTTGAACAGCAAAAATAGCTAAATCATAATGTTACAAATCTTGCAAGTTGAATATTGTATCAAACAAAAATAAAATATTCTCTGTGTTCAACAAACAATGCAATGGTGTCCATCTCGGAAATATTGATACATTCCTTTGGTTTGGCTACTTAAAAGTCCAGGCATCATATATATATATTTTAAATGTTAAAAGAAGCCATGAAAACTAAAGCAGGGTCTACAACGCATTGTTTCAAATTGGTATTATCACATACTTCTCCAGAGATTTCAATTCTTTTAAGCCCAGCTTTACAGTTAAACCTGTAAAGCTGGACATGATGGACAGACTGATGGACAGACGGATGGATGGATGGATGGATGGGAAGAATTGACAAGTGGATGGATAATTCCACCCAGGATAAATAATCCTGGGTGGAATTATCCATCCACTTGTCCAATGGAGGGATGGATAGATGGAAAAATTGATGTATGTATGGATAGATCGATGGATGTGATGACTGAGGGTTGAACTGATAATTGACACACAAGCAACAGACGGAAGAATAACAGGAGTGGTGGACTGATCAACAGATGGATCGTTATGTTTCAAGAAAGATGGGAAGTTAGCTTTTATTACTTCGTCATGGAATTGCACACACTAAAAAAAAAATATATATATATATATATATATATATATATATATATATATATATATATATATGACTTCATCCACCTGGTGTATTTTTGTGCAGGCTCTTCTGTCTAATTCTCTAATTTCCTCCATTTTTCTCTATCTGGGACATTTTAAACTGCTACATTTCAGGAGAGGAGACTCTTGGCATCACTTGCTGCCTACCAGCCAGCGAGCGCACGAAACATCTATAAAAATCCCTTTATTTACTACATCCCCCCTTTCTCTGTGTAGGTTTCTGGTACACAAACAATCGGGTTCTGTTGTAGACGGGAGACGTTCACACAAATCCAGCAATTCAAAAGGTGAGCAGAGAGAGATGTGGATGTTTCTTTGTTTCAGTTTAGAACATAAAGTTTGATAAATTATGTTTTATTTCTCTGATTTACTGTTTTGTACAATTACAACTGGCTGCAGAAAGCCTCTTTCAGGCTCTTTCAGCAAAGATAGGGTAGAAGTGCAGTAAACAGCATCTGCTTAGTCTGCATCTCAATGTGCTGTTATGGATTTTCTTTGCCTTTCTATGGATCCATCACATTATTGTGTGTATATATATTGGCATGTAAACATGCTATATAATGTATCATTTTTTTAAGGTGATATAGAGAAATTGCAAAAACCTTAACTGTTAACTGTTAACTTAACCTTAACTGTTCCAGTTGCCCAACTTAAAAAGGCAAAACGTGAGAATAGAGATCATGACATACTTACCAATATTGCCTTGGTATTTTTTCCATCACTTTTATTTTACACCTCATTTTGATGTAAATTTTTCAGAAGCTTTCAGCTGCTTAAGTTCCCACCTTTCTGCCTTTCCTCTCTTGATGAACCTTTACATTCGAGACGATGGGATACACAATTACTCACACACAAACACACATGCACACACACAATTATGACGAATCTTGCTGGATATTTGTTATGACTGGGCTGACTGAGCCATTAGTTATAGGAGGCAGTGCTGGGAAAGGGGAGGGATACAAATGTGTAATAATGCCTCCGCCGTAGAATTTCAATCAGCCACCAAGGTGTGTGTTGGCCGATTTTATCACACAAACAGTTGATAGCAGTGAAGAAGACACAGATGAGAGGATTAGGTCATCTCTGTTTGCCAAGAAACGACCCGAGCTTTACCTGAACAGCTTCATCTGCACACCAGATCCATGCAAAAGTAAAAAAAAAAAAATGGTATTTACTTAATACTGATCAACTTACAACGTTTGTCATGACATCCTGCAAAACTGCACAATGTTTTATCCTGAATCCGACAATTTAAGAAATTTCACATTGTCAGTGCTTTAGCATCATCATATTTAACTTCATGGTAGTGGGAACTACCATGAAGATTTAAATCTGTTATGGTTTACACATTAGCTTCTGATTTGTTGTCAATAAATGTATGGTTATGTTTGGGCAACAAAACTAAGGGCTGAGAATCTCTGGGCAGTTATGAGTGAACAATGTTTAGATCTTCTAAAACCTTTAAATGTTTTTCCACTTTCCAAGATGTCAGGATGGAAGGTTCCACAGAAATACCCAATTTGGATGAAACAGTTAAAGCCCAACTGGCCCATTATATTAGGAGGATTTCAGTTAATCAGTAAACAGTTATTTTGACTTGTCAGCTTCGTCTTGTTTCTGGCATCCAGGCTCTTGCTACATTAAAACATTTCCATCATTTTAATGAGTAATTAAATGGACTGTAAACTATATTATTCGCAGTTAACAAATCTCCACATAATTTAAAATCTGTTTTTGTTTCCTATGGGAATTACTACAGAATCAGTACTTCTGCGTTTAGCCTGGTTTCTTCCTGGACAAACCCATTTACGGCGATTTTGATAAACTGAATCCTACTGTATTATAATTTGGATTGAACTGGACTCAAGGTAAATAAATCAGAATATAGGGCTGGAATGAACTATGACCAATTTTAATTCTATTTAAATGGATAAGAATTTGATCAGTTGGCTTTGCAAAATGCCCTGAACGGAGATTTGTTGTGAATTAGCCTTAGAGAAATAGACTGAATTGTACTGAATTAACAAATTCAGAACAGTATTGAAAATGTCAAATGAGGAAACTTTATAAGGAGGGAAGTCTTCCAACACTTCAGCAGAAGTGTTGGAAGACTTTATGCAGTGTGCTATGATCCGACACCTTACAGACAACAACTTGTGTGCTTCTTTTTTGTTTGCCAAAAAAATATTGATATACACAGATTTGAGAAAGACCTATTTGACACACACACACACACACATAAACACATAAACAATAAAACTGTCCACATTTCTGTAAGGGGTTCAAGTGCAAACTGTGTGCATGAGATTTGTTGTGTATTCGCCAGCCACCAACTGAAGGCCACCCAGTCAGATATTTATTACTATTGATCTAGCTGGTCCTGGCTGGAGACTTTTGTTCGTTCGGCTTGAGGCTCTGACCTCAATTAAGTTATGAATTTCTATCTGATAGACTGAGAGTGCTTGGGGCCTGCCGTGGCCGAGCCACCACGCTGGATTAATTAGAATTAGCGGTGCTGCGAGTCGCTCTCCCCGCCTCATGGATCATGTTGTTTTAATACAAAGCAGGGGCAAAGGCAGGGAGAGTTGGATTGAAGGGAACCGGGGTGCGGGGGCAGGGCTGAGTTATGAGGAGAGGATGAGAAACAGAGTCGTGCAAAATGCAGAAAAAAAGGAAAGAAAAAGCAAAAAATCCGGAACAAGTCGAGTAGAAGCATGTGACACACAGACATGTGCTTAACACCAGCGCTGCCTTTTCTTCCCATCAGCCCCCCTTTACGTCAAACCTTAATATTTCCTTCCTTCCTGGCATTGTGTTCCTGTTGGGTTAACCTGTCTCTCACCTGTCTATCCTCTTTGTCAGCCTAATCCCCACTCTCTGTCACACAGCCTCTCTGTAATCACAGACTAACTCACGTATTGTGAATGTCTTCATTTGACCATTTTTGGCCATTGTTATCACCTGCAGCATCACAGACCCAAAGCACCCAAAGCGAGGCCTTTTTATTTTATTTTTAACCCTGTTTCATATTAATTGGCATGTGATATCTTCACATGCATATCTCCATAGTAACCCTAAGGCTTGATGGTAAGGTTAGAAGACAGGTTAGTATTTCCAACTGGAAAACAAAAGCAGTGCATGTGTGAGAGACAGAGAGTGATGTGTGTGTGAGTGTGCATGAATTTGGGATTACTCCACCCGCACTGCAATGACCACCAGCAGAGCGAACTCACACACACTTCTGTTGTGGAGACTCTCCAATGACAGAAAGCATTCCCAAGCTTCTTACCGTCACCTTTGACCATTTTATTTATATAACTAAGTATCTCAGTCCGTCCAAATGTAATTACAACACACATTTTATCAGTAATCTTACCCTAAAAACAAACATGTCCCATTAAATATCCCTTAGACCTAAATCATACCTTATCGAAGGAGTCCTATTGTTCTGTTAAACCCAGCAAGATGTTGCACATCGTTTGCAAATTTGTTGTAGAGAGTGTAATGTCTTCTGCCATCAGGCGTTTCTTCAGAGCTGCTGTAGTACTAACTGCTACAGGAGATCCTTCTGGCCCTCAGCCATTAGCATCTACAGCAATTCTCAGAAGAGATCTTTATAATATAAGTTACAGCAACATTTAATCTACATTTGGGTTTAATAATGTATTTTTGAACTGAATTTGAATTTTGTTCTCCAGGAAAATTGTTTACTGTTCTCCTTTCAGATTTTATTGATGCACAGAACAGCTTTTTACCCAAATTAGTCTATTTTTTTGCAATCAACTGAGTAGTTTTGTTTGCTTGATTTTTTTTTTTATCCTTTTGAGACACAGTAGCATATTTTCCACTGCATCAAGATGTGTATTTATACATGGCTGTTCAGTTTAATAAAAAGCTACTCGTCAAGCAGAGTTAGTAAACTTTTTGTCTGTAGATTTTCTATTTGAAGACACACATCTTTTCTTGGTAAATGAAGATTAAATTGCATAATAATAAATGCATGCATAATAAACATTATGCATGCATACATCATGCTTCTAACATGGGCAAGCCTTCCAGCCCTTTTGGAGGATAACAATATAATCTTGACATTCTTGAATACTCAATTTGACCTGTTCCCAAAGAAAAACATTACAATTTGATTTTATGTTTACTTGTT
>NW_015114504.1:133401-134162 GCF_001443285.1 Poecilia latipinna
ATATATATATATATATATATATATAGCACAACATTATTATCTCACAAGAAGGGGAAAACATGGTTACTATGTTTTTAGATCTGCTGTAATTCAAATATTTCTTATTTAGATCAACCTGTAGTTAGTAGCTCATTTATATAACTGAGCATAACCGAAACCACCACACCGCCTGTTTTAGAACATCCTCTCATTTACCTAAGCTTAATACGGTGTAATAAAAACCAATGACATTACTAACAAAATCAAAGAGCCTCAATGACAATTTCAAGATAGCTACAAGTCAACAGCTCTATTAAGACAATTAAGAACACAACACTTGTTTTTAGCAGTCTGTGCTAAAATGAATGAAGCACAAAATCACACAGGTTGCTCTGCATTTACTGGCACCCCTGGGAAATATGTGTAAAAATGTCTATAAAAAGAACAAACTAATCAAAATTTGTCATCATCACCATTCAGATTAACAAATATGTGGGATTTTTGTTTTTTTTTAAACTGGACCTGTGAAGACAGGTGGACCAGGTCAAACCACTATGCAATCAAATCTGCAAAGTTCACTGTTAGAGAATGCAGCCGCTGTTACTTAAAGGTTTCTACACACATTACCCAGGGGGGAGTTTTAAGGATTTTTGGTTTATCTAAGCATATTTCAATAATACCTGCACAAAAAAAAAAAAAAAAAAAAAAAAAAAAAAAACCCACGGGGGGGGTTTAAAAAAAAAAAACCAAACCCACCCCAAAATTATAAAATTTATAACTTT
>NW_015114505.1:0-432 GCF_001443285.1 Poecilia latipinna
AAAAGGTTTCACAAATCACAAATTCTAAATATTCTGCTGTTAGAGCCAAGTTTGAAGAGTCTATGAGTTGTCTATTTTTAATTAGAGCAGTTATAATGTGATCCAGATGCCAAAAAATGGTGAAAATCAACTTTTATTGAAGTTTCACAAATCAGAAAAAGGTTTCACAAATCACAGTCATGGCTGTAAATATTCTGCTGTTAGAGCAGAATAATTTAGTACAAGTTTCAAGTGCCTAGGTGTTGTTTTTTTAATTAGAGCAGTTCTAGTATGAAAGAGATGCAAAAAATGGCGATAATTAAACTTTATTGAAGTTTCACAAATCAGAAAAGGGTTTCACAAATCCCAAACATGGTATTCATTCAGCTTGAAGCGGAGAATAATCCAGTCCAAGTTTCAAGTCTCTAGGTGTAATAGTTTTTAAACTAGAGT
>NW_015114505.1:4262-19291 GCF_001443285.1 Poecilia latipinna
ATCGGTGCATGAGGCGTCTATCCTTATATTATGTCTATGGAAGAAACAATCAACTGGTCTCTGGTGAGCCATTGTGGTAAATGTGTGCCAAATTATAATGACTTATGGCAGTAAATATCTCATTATCTTCATTTCTATGTTGCTGCTATGAAAGGAAAGCATGGCCACCGCCAGGTAGAGACTAGTACTGACGTTAAAGCTGTCACTTTTTGGAAAGCATATGTTTTACACATTTTGTAAACCATGTCACCATGTCTTCACAAAATGTTGTGAGACAGATAATCTGTGAAAAGATCCATTTCCTCCAACTCAATGATATTATTGCCATCTGAAGAAATGCAGCGCTCTAATCAGAGCCAGGAGGAAGTTTTTGATGCTGTTACCAACTTACCATTACAGAAAAAACATTTTATCCGTCGTCATCGGTGGCTATTCTAACAAACCCAATACCCCCTTCCTAGCTAGCCATGTCGTTAAGGAGAGGAGGAGAATGATTGTGACTGACAGCTCTAAGACCCGCCTCCAGGCTCTGATTGGATGTTTCTAGTTAACACTGGGAGAAGGCAGAATAGCTCGTTGTTTGTTTTTTCCAGATTGTGTCTTATAATTATGGAGAGCCATTTCAGCCAAAATTAAAAATAGATTAATGAAAAATGGGTAAATGAAAAATAGATAAATGAAAAGGGAAATTGATCATATGAAAAATAAATAAATGAAAAATTGGGTTAAAGAAAAAGCTAAATTAACTATATTTTATTTATTTTACTCATTTTCTTCATTTATGTAGTTATTTTACTCATTTTTTTTTATTTCACCCATTTATTTATTTAATTTTGGCTGAAATGGCTCTCCATACTCATACCATATTGTCACGACCTGTGATGTTGCGTTAATATAGAAAATGCAGAAAGTATTAGTTCAATGGTTACTATGCCATTTAATTTAACCAATGATTCACTTAAATCCAAAAAGCAGCAAGGTTATTGGCAAAGTTTCCTTTTTTTTTCCTCATTAGAAGAGAAGCTTTACATTCAGAGACCTATTTAGTTTCCAAGCAGAAAACTCGATGAAAGTGAAGAAGAGTGGGAATACGATTAATGTGTTTCTTTCTGTTCACATAAATAATGACACTAGAAAACTAGAAACCTTCCTCCACAAAATGAGGTTGCATAGCAGCACCTGGCAAAAACTGCTCAACAACAATCTTCAGTTTGCTTTCACATTTACTTTCTGAGCATGTCAAAATCAAGCAATGCCCTTCAGGGACTGAAGAGCCAACACAATCAACTGATTCACTGAATATTTTTCCAGAAATCTATTAATTCAAGCCTGACTCTGTAACTTTATAAATGATATTGCATTTTCAGAAATATAAGTATCATCAGGTGCGTCAAACCATGTTATTTGAAAGAAATATTATGTTTACCCACTTGTAACAAACTGAGTTAATTCATGTACATCCTTGCAAAAAAAATAAATAAATAAATAAATAAATAACCTTCAACTATACATTTTCTATTTTAATTTGACAGGAGCTTTCATTCATTGACATATTTACATCTTATATAAACACTAACAAGTTGAATTGTAAAGACATAGTTCAAGCAATAATCCACCAGACTCAAAGAAAAGATTAATTTGGCAACAATGCTTTATTGATGTTATTCATTAATTGATGTACAACTTGAAAAAGGTTCATGGTCACAGAGCCAAATGATTTTCATTTCATGTGAATCTACAATTTTCAACATGAATGTAGAATTTAATGCAATTTTGATTACATTTACTTATTACTTACAGTATTAAAATAGTAATAAAGCCAAATGAAAGACATATCATACTGTAATTCGGCATTACTTTTAGTCAACAGCTAAAATGAAGAAAAATACTTCCTGGGAACCATGTTAAACTTGTGCAAAACAAAGTCAACATTTCAATGCTGCAAACCCACATAGGCTTATTCTGTAAATGTAATCAAATATGAAAACTACATAAAACATACAAGAGGATACATATTTTTGTCTCGTCTTTCAGGGTGAAGGGAGTTCCACTAATGTATGCTAAAAAAAAAAAACAACAAAGGAAAAGACAAAATTCTCATTATGTATGTTTTCCAAATGTAGAAAAGTGTACTCGTCTTTGCTTTATGCTTTGCTGCTCAGCAGGTATTTTGTATTTCTATGTGAAAGAATTAGTGTGTTGCTGCCAAATAATATTTCACCTTACGTCACTGCCAAAATGAATACTGCATATTTAATATTCTGTGTTTTCCAGCTTAAGAAGCATTAAAACCATTGTAAATATTTACTTTTGCAGTCATGTGGTTTCTCTTTTTTTTTCCTGTTTAGTGATGCATATTTCTGGCCCATTGGGAACCCACTGTTTATTGATGGATGGCAGGGGGTCTGAAATAGCTTTTTCCAAACCATAATTCATTCTAAACACTTAAAAGTGGCGTATCAGAAAGGGGCATTATCAAAACAAAGCCACTGTGAGGAACCATGAAAACATTACATGGCGTTCCAAACAGATCGGGGCCAAACCATGCCATTGATTTTCTGCTAAACACCATGAACTTGGCTTTGTAATTTTGGTGTGTCCTCTAAAGGATTCTCATAATATATTTTAAAATGCCACAAATTTTCTCTACTCAAATTCCCAGGTTTATCTGATAAAGTTTGGGCTAAATCTGATATCACAGAACAAGCTTTTTTTCTTTTTATTTATTTTTTTGATTATCTAATAGATAAGAAGCTGCCATGTTTTAATTTAATTATTGCTCCTGATCTCAAGTTTCAGGCCTTCTTCAATACAGCCTGGTGTTTATTTTGTGAAACTCCCAAAAATCCAAGTCATCTATAAAATTGTGAGCTTCAGAGCTGATCTAACTTGTGATTTTCATTTTTCATTTAACCTTTATTTTACCAGGATAAAAACCCACTGAGATTTAAAACCTCTTCTTCAAGGGGTTAAAGGGAGGCGTACAGAATGTGCAAACAATGTGAACCTATGGTATATTAAACATTGCAACGTGTGCTAAATCTCTCTCTCTATTTGCATGTATTTTTTTTTAGAAATAGACGGCATTCAGTTTACTTCCAGCACTAAAACTAAGCTCAAGAAGAATGCTGAATTATTATTCCCCTTAATTATTTGCATTTTTTCATAGTAATTTGTAATGTGTGTTTTTTGGGGGGGGTTTTTTGGTGCTTTGAAGCTTCGAAGAAAGCATTGTACTCATTCAACATGCGTGGAGTCACTATGCAGTATGAGTTTTAGTTATTTTAATTAAAAGATACAGAGTGGGAAGAGTGAGAATGATTTAAAATGGCCCAACGAAAGGTCTTCTTCACAAGTTAAAGGTCACTCTCTCCATAGAGGGCGGTGGAGAAGGCGGTGTAGTCCAGCGCTCCCGGTGGAGCTCCAGGCCCTTTGTAAGGAGGCATCCTCATGATGCAATACTCCGCCTGTTCAGGAGGAAGCTCCCGCCTGAGTTCATCCACAAGGATGTAAGGCTACAGGGGGAGAAAACAAAATTGAGTTTAGGAGAGACGCTGTTGGCCACATTTGTCTCCAATCCTGCTAACGGTATGTGAAAACCTTTGAAACAAATTCACCATTTATTGTGGTTGCAAGTTTTTATTTGAGCATATTTGTTCTATGGAGGGTGTGGATTGTTGAAACATGGTAAGGGCAGATATTTTTCTTTCAACAAACTCACCAGGGGGGAGCAGTGAGAGACTGCCGGCATCAATATGAAAAATTGGCTATTTTTCTTTTTCTATTAAAACTAGTTCTGTCTGCACACGCTTTCATTCTTCATATTGGGGTGAACAGGCAAAGGCAGTAAAAACGTGTATAGATCGGCAACAACATGTGGAAGGAAATTAAGTCCATTTGTAAAATCTGACTCCTGAAGAGAGCTATGAAAGGGTAAAATAAAAATAGAACACATGGTGAATGAAATTAAGTTTCAGGATTTCTGGATTGCGAATGAGCAAGTAATGGAGGAAGACTGAATTTGTACCACCTGGACTGTCTGTACAGATTTGGCTACATTTACTCAACATTATCTTAGTGGAAGACTCAGCGACAACCTACTGTAATTTCCCTAAGAGGTTGTTATTAAAATCTTGTAGCATTCAAAAGCTTTATGATGTCATGAACGCTCACAAGGTTCCCAGAGCCTTCGGCAGAAAACCAGGCCCCCAGCATCAAAAATTCTTCACCTTACTTAATAGTTTCCAAGCAGTGCTTTTGAAAATATTCACACTTTGTTCTCACTATATCCACATGATGTGCTTGTGGCTGAAAAACTCAGGTTCAGGTTGAAGGTGTGGTAGCATTTAACAAGCTTTACATATTTACGTTTGTGATTTTAGGACAGATAAGCCTTCAGACCAAAACAACCAGCTGTCATAGAGGTATAGATGGTGACCTCAAGTTGCCACTCTTTGCTGCTGTTCTTCCTACTGAGCTTTGGAGATACATTTTACTTCCCTTAGTATTTTGCCATTGTCGGAGGAGAAAGATAAATATGGGTTCTTGTCTGGTCTGTAAGGACTGGGCCTCTGTTTCATTTGTACCTCAGAAAACAAAGTCAGAATTAGAGATTTAAAAAAAAAAAAACTCCAATGAAGTTAAAAATAAAAATAACAGAAAATGCTTCAGTTACATTTACTTTAAATGGATTAAGCCACATGTAATTTTACTTAAAACAAATATTTTTCAACTTGAAATCTCTGAAAAAAAATAAAGGTTGAATTTCTCTGAATTGTTGTGTGTGATATGCAGATGCAAGAAAAGACAAATTCACATTAAAACTTTGTACATTTTCTGAAGAGGAGTACAACAAATTTGTGAGGGTGGACAAATGTGACTCTGGTACTGCATGTTGAGATCATGAACACAATATTAGATTGTAAGCAAGGCGACGGCATGGAAACGGTGACTGGAAAAGAGAAGCTTAAAATATCTGTTCCCGTGCCAAGCCAGCCAGCCACTGCGGCTCAAACCCACACACCTTATCAGCTGCCAAGATCCGGAAGGATGCCACAACCTGGTCGGCAGTGTCCGTATCAGCCGTCTCTCTGGTCATGAAGTCGATAAAAGACTGGAAAGAGACAATCCCGGTGGCATTCGGATCCACCAGCATCATGATGCGCGCAAACTCCACCTCTCCCTGAAGCAGATATGATTTCAGAGTGAGCATTCGCGTACAGTGGACAGAAGGGAAACGGCTGATAACAGAAGACGCGCAATACCAAGTCGTAACCCATTGAGATGAGGCAAGCTCGGAAGTCATCCGTTTCCATCGCTCCGTTCTTCTTCTACAGTCAGATGAGTCAAATGCAAAGGGAACAAAGAAGTCAGATAATATTAAAGAACTTCATGTGCTATGTTGAATGGAACAACCAGTCTGTGGCTGCAACACAATGAAGCAGAGCCTGTGTGTCAAAAAAAAAAAAAAAATCTTGCAGCGTCAACTGTTGTAATGTCAGTGAATTTGGCTTTATAGCACAGAACGGTTGTAGCTAGAGTGTTAAAATCAGTTAACTGAAACAGAATGTCATGCCAATGTGAACAATGTTGAAACCTTATTGATTACCTATATCAGAAATTAATAGTGGGATGGTGCAGAACATGACTAAGAGCTAGAAATAGATGGGAAATCCAAGTCACAGCTGCATGCCAAGATAAACATATTCACTGAAGCTGCTTAAGATTTTAAGAAAAATAAAAAAAAACTCAAGAGGAATATCTTGGGTGGTGTTGCCCTCGGGTACAGGGATTCATCTGGAAACTGGAGTAAGTCGCTACCTGCTCCTGCATTGTTGCCGCTGCTTTTCATCATCAACTCAGACAGCCAGAAAATGACCCCTGGAGTGTGAATGGTATAAGGTTGTACCCTGTCAAAGTGATTGAAAGAAGATCTGAACTCATTCATCTGCTGCTGGCTGATGCCCTTGGCATCCCGGGTCAGGATCTGCGTCTCAATCTCATTAATGGTTCGGGCGATGGTGGTGAGGAGCAGCTCCCATCCCACACGGATGTGCTGTGGATGTGATGGCAGAGCAGACGTGTTAACAGGAGGAGGGCATATCTGAAAATACTAGACAGTTGTGTTTTTCAAACACTGCAGTGCCTAAGAAAAGTGTCACATAGCTTACGCTTTTTAAGATATTTCTAATGTTACAACCACAAACAACATATTTTAATGGAATTTTATGTTACCAACACAACCCTGAATAGGTTTTTTCTAAGCTTTTCATGTAGTATTACAGATAATCTACAAAATAAGATGGTTATCATTGATATCCAAGTAATTCCAGTGGCTGCAGGGCATTGGGCAGGTTGCCAATCCATCACAGGCCAAAATAGAGATAAATGCGATGCACAAACATGCACACAACTAATCATACCAAAGGGTAATTTGGAGTAACCAATTAACCTAACACTTATATTGATGGGATGTGCTAGGAAGCCAGAGCACTTGAAAAGAGCCCACAAATAAATAGGAAAACTCAATGCAGAAAGACCCAATGGCAGGATTCAAAAACTAGAGGCCAAACAAGAGTCCCACGGTAATTATGATGGAGCTGCAGAGATCCGCAGCTCACATGAGAGAGTATGTTGACAGGACATTTATAAGTCCTGTACTCCACATATTGTGGCAAGTAGAAAGTCACTGCGGCAGGAAATCTAGTTTGCCACCATCTAGGGGTCACTGCAAACATGTGGAAGCAGTTGATTAAAGTTGGTCAAGAGAAAGGGAAATCGACAGTCCCAGAAACATCACGAGCAAAGACAGCACCATGCTGTTCTTCTGCAGAGACATAGAAACTGCTCAGAGGTGATGGAAAAATCCAAAAGGGTTGGAAAAAATATTTAGCAATAGGCCAGAAATGCAACTTCCTGTAGGACAGCAAACCTAAACATACAGCCAGGTCAGCGACAGAATGGTTTGGATTAAAGCATGTCCATGTGTTGGAACATGCACAGTTTTGAAAGCTCGTGTTCGGATACTTTTAATCAAAGCAATATGACTGAGCTTGAGCTCTTTAGCAAGGAATAAAGAGAGGAAAAAAAGTTTGCCTAGATGTGCAAAACTGGTTAAACATACCCCAAATCAGAACTGATTAATAGAAACGTATGTCACATTTTTCAGATTTCAAACAAATTTTGAAAATCTTGTATAATTTTTCTTCTATTTCACAATTACTATAAGTATTAATTTGAATCGGCCAACCCTAAAAAAAAAAAAAAAAGCCTTATAAAAATAGTGAGGTTTGTGGTTGTAGTGAAAAATTATGAAAAGCTTTCAACAGTAATGACACTTTTAACAAAGCACCTACACGCACACATATGTTCAAAAATAAATTTTAGCATATGCAATAAAGCATCCTACTCATGTTCATACGTATATTCAGAACTAATCCGCCCCGTCCTGTACCTCCATGGTGTAATTGGTGTGTTTGTTGTCAAAAACGAGCGACTCTTGGATTAGCTGGTGGTCTCCTTCCAACTTGTCAATGTTGGGCTTGTATGCAATGATCACGTGCTCCATTTGCTTCAGCTGGGTCATCTGGTCCTCCAGGGTGCCTCCAATCTCCAGAGAGCAGCGCCCAATTTCCTATCCAGAAAAATAAAAATCACAAAAGAAAACATGGGGTGCAACAGGGGCAATTTAATTTTAAATTCAGGCAGTTTTCTCAAAGATGCCACAAGCCACTAACAGAAAAATCTGTCAGCGTATGAAGGAACTGATACATTTTTGTAGGCATCATGTAAAAAAAAAAAAAAAAAAGAGCGGTTAATTAAATTATTTAATTATCAGCTAAAATCCTAGAAGAACCTTGGTATGGCATTTAAAAAAAAAGAAAAAAAAAAGAATATTTTATATTATAGCTTTGGTAACCTCCATCCTGGCCTGAATCCAGGGTCCAATCAGGTTGGCCTGGGCAGCAAATTGACGTCTCAGCCTTTCGTGGGCATGCTGGCGTGCCATCTCTTCCTGGAGGGAACCATCTCTCTGAGGAACCAGCTTCTTTACCTGTGAAACATACAGAGGCTATTTACTAATGGTAAAAGCTCAGAAATTTCCCCCTAAAAAGAGATTAATATGAATCTTTATGAATTTACACATTATACCCTTACAAATGGATTTCATCACCTAATTACTGCATTTAAGCACCGATAGTATGCACCTCTTCTCATAATCAATCCTTTCAAACAGGGAAATAGCCACCAACTGAATGCCAACAATTGAAGATAATGCACGCATGTGCGGGTTTTAAAACTGAACTTACCTTCTCCCACTTATTAAGAAGCTCCTCTGTCGTTATGGTGCTGTAAGGGTTGATAATGTTGGCCTTAATCCCGTAGCTTTGGGAAATTTTTTGCACCTCATTGTGGATTCCTAAAATGGCTTGTCTCTCTGCGTCTGCCTCGGGCATAGTGGCTTTGAACTGCTCATGAGCAGCAATTAGACTCTGGAGAAGATATACTCATGTTGGTCTCGCTTGGTACTTTATCAATGAGAGCGCCACACAAACGTGGGGAGTGCCGTAGTCCTACCTGGACCTCCTCAATGGTGTGAACTATGAACATGTCCTGCAGATCCTCCATGGCTCCTTCCATCCAGTTGTTGAAGGGAGCTGACCTCTTTGCAAACTCCAGGAACAACTGGTCAATAGTTTCCAGCAACTTCTCTGCACGCTGAGAGAGGATTACAAGACATATTTTCAGAATCAAAACATGGCATATGGAATGCTACACAGGTCAAAAATACATATACAACTGGAATTTCTTGCTATATTTTTCACATTAAAACAACTACGACACATTTTAGGGGATTTATGTTGTAGACACAAGGATCTGTATGGTTTTAAAGGACAAGAACTTTACTATGTAGTGTAGATATTTAAAATAAAAGTCGAACAGGCATTTTTTATTTAGCCATCTGTACTCATATCTCTAAATAAGACGACTACAGTTACATTAATTACAATGAAGCGCTAAAGATGAGATCTAACTCCAGTTGAGAATCTGTAGCAGGACTTTAAACTTGGTATTCACTGATGATCTCTATCCAAACTACCCTAAACTATTTTACATTTTGTAAATAACTTTCAAAATAATTTGAGCAGAAGCAAAAGACTTCCAGACATAATTGTAGCAAAAGGTGCATCTAAAAAGCGTGGCAAACTGTAAAATATATATATATATATATAAGGAATGGAAAATTCTCAATAAACATAGCACTATTTTATAGTTGATGCGCCAAGTAGAGCCCAATGACTTCCACAAGTTTGTATTTGTAACGTGACAATTTGAACAAGCTCACAGAGGAAGGCACCTCCTCTGTGAGCCTCCAAACATCCTCTCACCGGTTTTGCTCGAAGCAGAAGGTGGGAGGAGAGGGCGAGTGAGTCTTGTGCCATTTTGGCCACGCTAATCCCCACCACCCACTGAACTCTGGCTCGGTCGTTAGTGACGAAGCCTCTTCCCCACAGGCATGAATATGATGTGGAGCAGGGGCTTGGACAGAAAAACGACCCCTGTCACTGTCATTCAGATCTAATCCTTGGCACTTCTCCCGGGCCTTCACACATTTACAGGTCTGGAATGACCAGCTTGGATCGGAGGAAGTGACTAGAGAGACATGAGCCACATTTTCAGTAGAAATACATTTGTCCTCATTTTTTAATCTACTTTATAGCTGAAATTTTGACGTCACACTCTTCAGGTCATTAGAACCCCAAGCAGGTTCTACATAGATGTGCAAGTGTGTTTCTTAAGCATCAGCACCCTCTGGTGGAGAGTTGGCATGTTCTCAGGAATGATGAGCCTTAAATTACATCTCACCACCACAAGTAAGGATCGGTTTTGTCTCACCTCAAGTGCTTCTCTCCTCTTCTGAGTCAGGGTTCCCAGTTTATCCCACAAGTCACAGATGCTTTGGCAACGGAGGTTTACAGAGGCAATGTCATGGTAATCCAGCTCACTAAAATGCATTAAGAAAAAAAAAAAAAAGTTTCATGGCCAGAATCACTTAGAAGTACCCAAAACAAGTTGGACTTAATGTCTGATCTTTAGTTCACATGAAATGTCCAGATATTCCCTCTTAACAGGAGCCATTATAAATATTGGATCCAAATTTACAGTTCTTAAGTGGACTTAAACTCTTTTAGGCAACATTGAAGCACTTAAAGAATCACACAAACATTCAAAAGTTGCTTTTTTTTTACCCTTTATTACAAGTTTTAAACCACATCAAGTCAAGACCATGGGTGTAAACTGCAGAAATTCCTGTAGCTGCCTTTAACCCTCAATCATCCAATTCTGGACTCGATAGTCAGCTTTTCTGTAAGCCTACAACTGCTAGCTAGAAACCTTAGCTTGGCTGTCGATACCAGGGCCCTGCAGGGAAGGGGTATTTTTCATAGCCAACTTGAGTTGCATGGTCTCTGCCAGCCTCGTAGTTTGTCTGAATGTGTGACACAGTACCATGAGGAAGCTGCTCCGTCAAGCACAAGTAAAACATATTCGGAACAACCTGGCTCAGGTATAGCCGTGGTGGCATAACTCCAATTGGCATCCATCCTGCACCGTAAGGGTACACTGGAACGACGTAGTCTTCCGTTTCATGCTCCGAGTCCCCATGTTCGTAGAGGGGGGCGTAGCGGCTTAACTCGCCACCCTGATAAGAGGATTCTTGATATGCAAGAGGCTCGGTTTCACCATCCAATACTTCTTGTTCTGGGCCTCCTTTCAAAGGAGAAGGGTCTTCTGAGGCAACAGGTGGAAGGTTGAGGTCAGGTGCAAGAGGACGATAAGAGGCAAAGGGTTCAAGAGGCAGTTCACCAAGTTGCGCAACAGCAGCCCTGAATGGGTCGCTTTCATGCTCATCAGTGGTCAACCCCGAAGGATCAGCACTTTCTGGAATTGGAAGAAGCAAGTTCCTTTTGGGTGGCTGAACCACCCATCTTGCAGCAGCACCCTCCACGGTTGGTGGATGAGCAACTACTTTTGTTGGAGTATCAGAGCCTTTGGCATTAGGGAGGGTTTGAGCCTTTATCACACGGTCAGCCAACCAGTTAGTTGTAGACCCCTTTAGAACTGGAGGGGGGAAATTTTTAGGATGGCCAACTTTCCAGGGGATCAGAGGCATTTCAGGATTGGAAGGAAAAGGAAGTTCCTTTGCAGGCTCAACCAGCCATGAGATGTCAGGATCTTCTGGATTTGAAGGTGGCAAAGGAAGACTTTCAGGAGGGTCAACAATTGAGACTGCAGACTCTTTAGGGTTTTGAGGGGGAGAAGGAGTGAGTTCTAGAGTATCAAAAGGATTTTGTAGTTTTGGATGTTGCAAAAGCTCTGTCAGAGATGCAGCTGGCAGCAATGCCACAGGGCCTTCAGGATCAGAAGCCAGGAGGGGAAGCTCCTGCGGTGCTTCAGTTGACCATATACTAGCAGGTCCTTCTGGCTTCAGAGGAGGAAGGAGTTTGGGAGGGTTAGGCACTAGAGAGGCCGCAGGTCGTATTTGAGTGGAGGGTCGCACAAGTGAGCTTTTGCGTTGGGGTCTAGCAACCACCCAGGATACAGAAGTACCAGCTGGATTAGAAGACATTGGATGGGATCCTTCAGTCTTAGCATTTTGGAGTCCAGGATTCACCTTCCCAGTTCTCCCAGGAGACTGTCCCCAGTCTGTTCAGAGAAAATAAGTTAGTATACAATAAAAGGAAAAGAAATTGTGGAGAGAAATAAGTTACAAAACCCACCATTTTGAACAGGAACAGTGTTGACACTCCAGCTGAACAGAACAACCAGGAACAACTGGCTAGAAAAAGCAAAATGCACTGTCAAAATCTTAAAAGAACATAGAAACTATGACTTGAAGAAAAAGAAAAATTGCCATCAAACCAGTCCACATACCTTGTACAAACCCAGGAGGCCATTTAGCTTGTCAGCTGAATCTTCTCTTGCCTTTGTCTGAACTCCACTTAAATAATCACCAGAAACACTCGGTAGCCAACTTCAGACTGAGAGCTTAACCACACACAGGTGCCTGCCATTCACTGCTGATTGAAGTCCCGACAGGCTCTAAGAAAAGCTTTTCCTTCCTGCTGCTCGTTTAAAATTCAGTGACAAAATATGTTGTAGGAACAGCATCAATAACAATTAGTTTAAAATTTAAAAAGTGGTGAAAGAATCTGTTGTAAGTTTATTGTCTGACAAGTTAAGAGTTAAAACTGAAGCACAAAATACAACGATCGCTTTCATAGCAGTTTTCATGTGGGTGGCTCAAAATGTAGATTTTTCAAAAAGCAAATACATTTAATTTTAGTCTTACTTTTACTTAAAATTAACTAATTGTGTTGTATAAACCTGTTTATCTAACTATTTGTACATTTGAAATGATACTTCAGATTTTTTTGCATATTCTTTTCTTGATTGAATGTTTTATTGTGCTTATTGATGATTGTTTTCATGTTTGCTTTTTTATCATTATTATTATTATTTTTAAATTCCAAGCTCATTTTGATTTTGATGGATTTTTTTTAAATCTGGTCGCTTGATTTTTTTTATTTTTATATAATGTTGCTGAGCTTAAAAAATGAACATGGCTCGCGATTTAAAAATGATTAACTCACAAACATTTTAAATGTAGAGTTGCAGAAGGACTTTGCAATAATCAGTTAATTGTTATTCCTCATTTGAACCCTACAGACTAAATGTAGACTGTTGTCAAATTGTAATTTATATAATATTTACAAGGCAGAACCTTCATCCGTTTGCTAGTATTTTCCTCTCTCTGATTCAGAGTGACAGATGAGTGCAAGCATCTGGTACGAGGACCACATACTTCAGTTCCTGTGCAATGGCAGCAATCTGCTCCACTCTGTCCTGGTGGGCTGCCAGATCGCTCTCGAAGGCCTCATGTTTTCGAAGCAACGCTCGGACTTCTGTCAAGGTGGCCGTCTCGTAGTCCTTCTGGATGAGGATCAGCTCTTTACCTGAGGAAGCCAATAAGTGAAGGTGTTTGACATAAACAAGAAGCCTAAAACATCTAAAATGAGAGCGTGATCTGAACCTTGTTCTCTGCTGTTCAGGTGTTAATGGCTCACCTTTTTTTTGTACGCAAATCCAGTTTCCTTCAGTTCTCTTACAAACATTTATGTGTTCACTGTTCATTTTCTTTTTTTCTTTCTTTTTTTTTTTTGCAGTGCATGATGTTTGGAGGTTTTATTCACTTTTCTGCCTGGATGTTTCTTTTTAGCAATTTCCCAGGTTTGCATGTACCTGCTGCACATTCACTTGGGCAAATCGTAAAGCTTTGCAGGGGGATCTTTCAAATGTAGACCGATTTCCATAATTAGTTTTAATGGTTTTAAAGAGAGAAATCTTCTGTTGGTAAATTGTACAGATTTGTGCTACATTTGCAGAAATTAGTCTTAAAGCAACATAACTTTGACTCAATATTTCATTTTTTTTTTTTTTTTTCAAGTGTTGCATGAACATTTCAAAGAAATATCAAATACCAAGCTGAAACCCAGTTTGGAAAAAAAAAAAACTAAGTAGAACTAACCACTGGCCCAGTTCTCATGGTTGGTGGCTTTTTGACGAAATTTCTCAGCCAGGTGATCCAGCCTCTCGAGTCTGCGGATTTCAGTCAGAAGCCACTCTTCGAAGCCTTTCTCCGCCTGCTCCAGGCCCTGCCAGGCACTGGTTATATCCTGAGGACACATTAAAAGTGTATCATTGATTTTTTTTTCTTTTTATAATTGTTGTAGACAAGTGTTCAAATCACTCTTGCTTGGTACTCTGCATACTTCATTTCCCAAATACAAAAAAAAACAAACTTATTTTCCAATAATAATGAGGAGAAAAGAAGCTTACGACTTACAGAAACCATCTTCCCTTCAGAGGGCATAAAAGCAGGACGGTTGCTGATGCGTAGCTTGGTCTGTAGGGTGTTAAAGTTAATCTCCAGCTGGCATTTCTCCTGAACTTTCGGGGGTTTGTGTTGGCGTCTGTAGTCCCGGAAGTCCTCCAGCTTCCGCTGCATCTCTGCCATGGTTTTTTCCGGGGTCCGGTTCTCCAGCCAGGGAGTGGTGCGACGGATCCACTCCAGCAGCTGGGGCATGCAGAGACAAAATGTAGCTAGCTTGGAGGCCAGAAAAGCTTCTTGTTGAGAAAAACTCTGATGAATAATTTATTTCTTCTCCAGGGGGCCTCAGTATGATGGAAGAGAATGTAGAAAGAACTGAGATGTCTTTTTTTTTTCGTTCGAGCTACTTTTATGGATCCCCCCCAAAAAAAAGACAAGAAACTTTACCTCACTGGCCAGTCTCTCATACTCCTCCATCAGTTTCTCGTTCTCTTGGTTAACACCAAGCACCTTGCAGATCCTGTTGGCCGCCGTCTCCGCCTGCGGAAGCAGAGCATGACAATAACGTATTTAAATCTGCAGAGTGAAGCAGCAGGACTTGTCCCCCATCGATATATCATTATAAATACAGAAAAAAACCATTTTGCTCATGGCTTTTTGGCTGATCAGCAGCCCACGTCCAAATCTAACTGACAGCTTATTTCTGCACCCGGCCGTGTGCTTGGAAAGCCTTTGCGGGGATGAAATAAAAAAGTTTGGTAACGGGACGGATTCCCAAACGATACCTGCTCGGCTCCAGCAAAAGCATGGTAAAAGCAGGACACGTAGGTCATGATGGCTCTCTCATCTGGCTTGGGGGTGTTGATGATGTCTGAGACATACAAGCGGAGCGGAAAGAGAGAAACAAACAGAAAATACAACAATAAAAAGAAGACATATGTAGAAATTGCATAAATAAAACAATAAAAGAGTGAATGAAGACTCAAAATATTAGAATCACCTATTTTAAACGGGAAACTATTTAAAATTAACATTTGTTGTCAGCCAAGACATGCAGGCTGCTACAGAATGATACCCTTTGTCAGATGACAACATCATCTGATAAATGCCTTAGAGCAGAGGTTCCCAAACTGTGGGG
>NW_015114505.1:23199-35612 GCF_001443285.1 Poecilia latipinna
AGAGCAACATTCTTAAGTTTCACTTTTGTAATTATTCAACTTCTATATCTGTAATGGAGTATGTTTGATTTAGAAATACTGATGGCTTAGTGGAAATGCCAGGGTTAATAAAGTATTCCAGAAAAATGGGCAAAAGTACATTATTACAGGATGTTTGTGTAGCGTTTCTATACGTAAAATAAGCAAAAACGTCCTGGAGGCTCAGGTTGAATAACTAAATTTATCCAAGCTTGTGCCACTCTACCTACAGACATTCAGACATTTCAGAGTCAGTTGTGGTTGTGGGTTTATGATGAACAGACCATTGTTTGGCTGCTACAGCTTGCTAACTCTATATCACAATTAATTCATCCAAATTCACTTTATAAATTTAAAGCAATCCCACTAAAGGCAACTTAAGTACACAAGTGGTGCTTGTCTCACAGTTTGAGAACCAAGAATGTTTAAAGTTTAAAGTTATCCCTATTTTCCCCACAACCATTTTGTCTTTGTTTCTGCTCTCTCACACTGCGTAATATTGTTTCTGAAACCAAATGCACGTAAATAATTAATGGTCGTTCACACTGTAGTTCTTAGAGACAAAATCTAAATGGGGTAAAATTAAAATTAGCAGGTCAAAACATTGTGAATACCGATGGTCAAGAAATTAGCCTCAAAACCTTGATCGTTCCATCTCTCGTAAAAATGGGTGGTAGGGTTTTATTTTTGGCACTTCCAGAGAACAATACCTTCTGCGTCCAGCATTTTAGGAATGTCCAGGTGTTTTTCGGCTATGTCGAAAGCCAGGTTCAGGTTCCCCAGAGGATCATCCTAAAAATAGCAAGCAAATTTCTGCGTAGTTACACACCAGGATAAGGGTTAAGGACACACAGTGAGCAATGCTGGCTGATCTAATGCCTCTCATGCAGCTTTAAAGATTAACTCAGGCTTTTTAAAGAAGAAAACTTTGAAATGTCGGGGCGCAGAGATGTGAGATGTAGAAGTTGTCTGACATCTAATTTCTACAGTTTTTTTTCTGCTGACGAAGACACACCTGGTATTGTTAATGGTTTTAGTATGTGATGTAGCAATAGATTATTACGGACAAGTTCGGAGAACCTTAAGACTCTGAACTCTTTAAAGTATTAATAGAAATGCTGCTGCTGCTTTGAATGCAAATATGCATAGAAGCTAAAAGCTGGTTTAAAGTTTAGCACAGTCCACTGCATGTGTCTGAATTAACTCTTTGTAGCATGTAGCTTTACCATATAAAAAGCCAACCTTTTTTCCTCACTGCTTCTATTTTAAGTCAGAGGGGATTGCCAAAATTATTTCTGCTAATTAAATGCCAAAATCATGAGAAAGATTTATTTCTCAAATTCAAACTCAAATTCTACTCTGTAGAATTGCCTGTTTAAACCGTATGACTTGGATTAAGCATTTAGGGAATCCTTCCACAAGTTTCTCACAATATTTAATCGTTTTGGTCCATTCCTCATGACTGAACTGCTGCAACAGAGTTAAGTTTGTAGGCCTCATTACTGACTCAATAAACTTTGGGAATATAAACGTCTAAAGCTGAAGAGCGTTATGAAAAAAAAAATACAAATTTTAAAAAAATCTTATATTCCGCTATTTAGCAAGTAAAAATTATTTTCGTGAACATTTAGTCTGAGTTGATATCAATAAGGGAAAAAAAGGTTATTTGTCTTTTTTCATTGTCTTTGTAAATAAATATTTGCTTTATTAATATTTGACCACCTTGCTTTATGTTCTGTTTGTACGTACAGCTCTGGAAAAAAAAAAAAAAAAACATTAGAGAAAAATAAATTCTAAATTTTTGCTTGGAATTTCAGAGACATGTTGTCAATAGTTTATAGAAATAAAAGATCAATGTTCATTTTACTCAAATATGTACCTATATAAAGTCAAATCAGAGAAACTGATCATTTAAAATTAATTTTTTTTAATTTTTTTAATATATATTTACTTATTTTCCAGAGCTGTATATTTTACTCCTAATCAGCGCTTGGGCTAAACAGTTTTCGGGTAAATCAATCGTAAAACTAAGCTTGTAGCTGACATCAAACCCTTTTGCTGGTAAGTGGGCCATCAGGGAGAGAGGAGAGCGGTAAAGAGATCATGCCATCATCCCACTGCTATTGTCCCTGTGAGAGTGTTTTATAAAGGTAACAGGTGGCCTGCGCTACATTACATGACAGGGCCAGCTGCTCGCACATCCAAGTGTGGACCAGATAGATGCATGGAAGGATGAGTGGCAGACTGGTGGGATGGAGGGATGGACAGACAGATGAAAGGACAAAAGGCTATACCCTGAGCTTGTTGTTTGTGTGCGAGTGTCTGACAGGGGTTGTATCGGTAAGCTGAAGCGAGCTTAATGAACATGTTTCTGCAGAGCCAGACTCAACAGCTGCACGGCTCACAATGTAACTGTCTCCTGGCAGCGTGGGCTCGACTGACAGGCGGAAATATGACAGAGCGCATTAAAATGCACGATAAACGGCAGGAACAAAATTATATCGACACCGTTTTTGCGGAATTGCCTGCGATTTCACTAACGATTACCAAGACGATTATTCGGCAAACGTCTTACTGACGTTTGTGGACTGGCACCCTGGAACAAGAGTGCGTGGCATGACGACATGGGCAATACCAAAGGTAAGTCTCGGTTTGATCTCTCCACATACCCAGGCTCATGTTTCTGGGAACGCGTAGGGTCGACTCCGTGTCACGCCACTGAGCCGTGTGCTGAAAACCGAGTGCGTCCGTTTCCAAAACAAATGAAAATGTCACTCTTCGTTTCCAGGCCTGGTGTTCCCCTGCTCGACGTTTGCAGCATGAGGATCCTCTCAGTCCGGGTAAAGTGAATGTTGCTATTTGGGGTTGGGTATGCAAGCTTTCCTTAGCCACAAGATCTAATGCGTTTTCAGACCTTGAGAATTTAATCACGGGTGCTTGAACGGGAGGCAACTGGACTTTTGTACTTGTGGAAGCTGTTTCACCTGTCATCCAGAAAGTTTCTCCAGTGTTCAAAATTGTATAAAACATCATAAAAAAACCCCGGGAAATCCATTTTTGTGTTCTCATATGACACACATAAAGAACATAATTAAAAGACTGAACATTTACTCTGGTTTAATCAATCTAACATTCAATAATCTTACAAGGTGCAATGGCATTTGTTGTAGCCTTTGCACTTTTTCGCTTCATAACTACAAACATTATGATTTTGCTTCCATTTCATAATTTGTGTTACTTTGCATTAAATTGCTTAAAATCCCAAATCTTTTGAATTTTTTGGTTAGAACATACAGAATTGGGAATAGTTCAAAGGGCATGAATACTTTCACCTGGTAGTGTAAATTTATATGAGCTTTAAAGAAAGCCATTGTATTATGAGAGACTTGAAGTAGAATACTGCCATCCAAACATAATGCTAATGCAAGCATCTCCTCTTAGCCTGGTGAAAACATTAAAGCTTCTTCTGAGCGTAGATATAATTTCTCGATGGACCGGTCAAGACCCTTTCTAGTAAATGCTCAGCCGCTCTGGGGTCATAGCCATTAAATCTCGTCTTGAGGTGAATACAACCGGCTGCACAGAGACAAACAGTTTTCTTTATGCTACTCGGGGAGGATGCGTGTGGTAACCAAACAGCTTTGGCTGAGGCTAATGAAGCATGAGGTGAAACTCAACGAATGCACTTAGGATAAAAACGTTCTATGTTAGGCTGAAACAGCCACTGAATTAGGATATCAATAAAAGCATTAGCCGAACAACATGCATAATGTGCAAATGACTTAAATAGTAGCAAATAAACTTGCTTTAAGTTTAAACCGCATGTTATTACCTCCAATTACCTGTGAAACTAAACTTTAAATACCACAGTAATAACACAATCCAGCAGGCGGGAAGGTGAACACTCCATGTGAAGTATTAAAGAAAAAAAAAAAGGATTGCACAACTCAAATCCTAATCATTACAAGAAAAGAAATAAATCTCATTGGGGTTTGTTTTCATCAGCTCACACAATGTCAAACGTGTTAATATTACGGAAATCTGCGTGTTAGTGGGAATGAACCGAACACGCAGAACCTTGTTGAGCTTAGAGAAGTCGAGGAGGTCGGGTCTGTGTCTGTGTATCAGGGCGCAGAAGGCCAGGCCGTCCTTCCAGCTTCAGCAGCCGACAGGCAGAGGAAAAACCAACAAGTCAGGTCAGACGTGAGATTTCTGCAGCTGAGTTCCAGCAGTAAGCAGGAACAACGAGAGCTCTGATGATGCAGCAGCTGCGCTCGGCTACGTTTCATCGATGCTAAGCTCAAGTTTTTAAGTTCTTGAGAACTTCAACTTTATGGTAAATTTCGTGCAGATTCAACAATATTTTTGCTTGAGCCGCTGAAGTGAGACTATAGCGCTTGAGTAAGAGCGAGGACATACACAAGCTGTGAATAACATAAACTAACACTGCAACCAAAGAATAAATAAGACTCACTGGTCAGATTTCATTGCTGAAACTCACCTGACATGAAAGTTTTGGACATTAACATTCCTGTAGGGAGCTGTCTTTCTTTGACACCACAGGAGAAGTCCTTCCTTGGCAGATGTTTCTAACAAGACAAACAATTTAAAAATTGAAAAGGAAGTTTTGTTTTTCTTCGCCTACAGTACTAATCAATTGTTTATATGAGTGCATTGAGGTACAAAAGTCTTAGACATATAGATCTGCTGCCGTCTACATGTGCACACATACAGTTTTTCGCATTTGTAAAAATCAAATCTGAATTAGTAATAATTCTGAAACTTTTATGGCTCCTATTTAATGCATAAAATGCTGTGCAAAGTTTTATTTAAAAAAAATAAACATGTTGTTTTTACACTCATAACAAGACTCAACTGGGCCATTAAAGCTTCTGATTCACATAATAACAGAGACTACAAACAAATGTCACTGTTAAGACATTTATGGAAGAATTAATTGCACAACTGTGGGGAAATTCACCAATAATTATTTTATAATCGTTTTTGAAAACCCATCCCTGAACTCAGTGAAAAGATTTCTCAAACAGCTGAACCCATTAACTGATAAGTTTTACAACTTATTTTTTCTAAGTAGCTCCATCAGTAAATATAGGTAGTTATTATAACCAGTTACCAATACTTGGAAGTTGTCAACGTGAACAAAAATAAAAAAAATCAATTAAAGTCTCACTACAGACATTTAAACAAAGCCTAAGAACAAACACTGTAAAAGTATTTACCGCCTTTTGGATTGTTTTTTAGTTGCTGTTTTTGTCACGGTTGAATAGTCATAATATCAAACAATAACAACCTGAGCAAATACAAAAAGCAGTTATGAAATGAACATTATTACTAGTAACAATAATTAATCACTTACAGGAAACAATAAGGGACTAATAATGGACAGAAACCTGTCCAAAACAATGTCCGGTCAGACCAATACGCAAAGACACAAGAAATCTTTAAGGTGGTAGATTATTTACTCTCATTTTAAAAACTGGAACATCTCAACAATGTATTTAAAACAAATTATAGGACCCTTAAATAACAAAAGTGTGGCATTCGAGTCCCAGGTATTTCTTAGCTGTGACTTCTGATGTTCAAACTGATCTTATTGAACAAGATCAGGGCAAGATCTTGTTCAATAAATCTGTACTTTTTTATTGTCAGTTTTCACTGTGTTAAGATCAGTTTTGCCTCAAATATCCTTAATGTCCAAATATCCATAATCGTACCTTCCACAGATATGTCCTGAATGGCAAAGCGGAGGATGATGGTCCAGATCATTCCAAGAGTCATCTTGACGTTCCCATCCACAATCTCTGCAATCCAATAGCAAAACAGTTACAATCCTTTTACAAGAGAGAGACAGATACACAAGACTTTATAAACAATAGTTTAATATGCTTTGTTTTTGTGTGACTTTTAAGAAAGCAATGCTCCATTCTCTTCCATATGATCCCATATCCTACGTAGTTTTATCTCCGTCAGTCAGGCTGCTCACTTTTCGTATGTGATTGGCACTATATCAGCTCTACAATTTAGAAATGTAATATGTAGGGCTCAGAGGCGGCACTGCTTCCCCCATCCTATGCTTTGCAGACACTGACTGAATTCACTCACTTCAGTATGCTGAGTGCTTTATGTGGCTGCAATAGGAAGCCAGTTGAACCAGTTTCATTTTTTCATTATTATTATTATTATTATTATTATTATTATTATTATTATTTCATTTAATAGTTGTTTAACCACTTGGGGGCACTCATGGGATTGGATTAAACATCAAACTTACAACCCAACATGGTCAGGAGATTATTAAGTTTAAAAAAAAAACTGAAAAAAAGATGACAATCTAAAAAGTATTCAGCCATAATACATGATGTACTTTTTACACCCTTCTTCCTACTATACATGCACTATACAAAACAGGGTCCATCATAGTCTACACACACACACTTTATAGTAAAGACAGAACCTAATATAAACTGAACTTCATTTCTTCACATTTGGACCAGCACTAATATCATGTATATGGTAACATAGGAAGCTGCATGACAGTAGTAGCTTTAGCAGTGCAGAGATGTATGAAGATTTGTGTGAAGGTACCTTCTGCTCCGATGGAGACCAGTTTGACCCCTTTACTTGTGATGAAGTCCAGTGCTTTGTTGACATTAGCGATCTTATGAAACCGCATCTTCCCTCTGTCGGGTTTAGGTAACCTCTCTCCTACAGGCAGAATGTGATAAAGCAAAAATGTCTGATTGGGAAAAATCACTTGCACTTACAGGAAAAGGATGTTTCCCGAAGGAGCTCGAACCTGAGATGACTTCCAGGAGCAGCATGAGCTTTAATCCATTTCTGAAGTCTTCCTCGATGTTTTCAATCTGCGTCCCAGCCTTCCTCAGGTGAGAATTGCACCATGCTGTGAAAGTCTATTAAGAAAGGGTTGCCCAAGTCAGCTAAAACAAGTTTCTGAATGAATTTCATTCAATAGTAAGATTTTCTCACCTCTGCTAGACCTAGTTTGCAAGATGAACTCTCCAAATAAATTAAGTTCAAGAAGTCCAATCATAAGTTTTATGCTCTAGGCATGTTGAACACAAACAGTCCGAGCACCTTAACAAGATTTCACATCAACACTCTATAATCAGGCCATCCTGCAGTGACACAGTAATGTCCAGTTTGAACTTTCCCTACAATAGCTCCTCTGTAAAGACGGTTCAAACTACATGTGCTGTATGCAGAGGCCTAAAATACTGTAAATCATTCTAAGACAAGATCATTGTCTTTCTCCTATTTCTCTCCATGAATAGGCAGCAGGGTTCTCAGCACTGTGAAGATGAAAGCCAGGGAATCGGCCAGAGCGCATTCCAGTTGATATAAGGCGTTAAATTTAGACCTCTCTGCTGTAGCTCATGATAAGAGACGGAAAAGGGAAAAAAATAAGCTCTAACTATCTCTATCAACATCAAGGACTTGACTTTTTGTTGCTATTTTACCACTAATGATACAACATGTGAACATATCTGGAGATAGCGCCTATGAAAGAAGGCTATTAATGCAGGTCAAATTCCAGCGAGTAGAAGAAGAAGGAGGAAACTTTAAAAAATGTTGCTTAAAATCAAATCTTGAAATTGATTCAATGTTGTGGAATAATGTAGAATAAATAAAAATGTTGGTGTCTTCCAAATACCAACAAATGCTATTGCTTTTTGACAACAAAAAGCATAAAATAGCATAAAATGTTTCAGATCAATAAACGAATTTTAATATCACATAAGTGCAAAAAATAATTTACAATAATTTACAGAGAAAAAAAAATCAAACATACTTGACCCTATGGGAAAACGTAGTGGACACATTAAATCACAAATTACCAGGATTCACCACATTTGACAGTGTCACTAGTCATTTTTACTGCCAGTCCTGTAGAATAAAAAAAAATCACTTTTACAGAAACAGTGTGTCTGCACAAAGAATCCAAAAAAAAAAAAAACATCTTAAAAGGTAACACATTATGCATCAGAATAAAGAAATTCAGTAACAGGTGAGAAACAAGGTCATCCATTAACTACAAATGGGTTTAAACGGCATTTTTAAAGTTCTGCAAGTCCACAAAGACACAGTCAGAACCATTATACACAAAGAAAGAATCATGCAACAGCAGTGAACTTTACCAGAAGTAGCAGGCCTACTAAAATTACTGGAAGAGTGCATGAATGACTCATTTAAGAAAAGCCTCACTGCCACAGTCAAGTTCCTAATAAAGTAATAAGCAAAAAATAAAAAAGAATAAAAAACAGCAAATGTTCACAACCATTTCTGACCAGCCTGACCAAAAAGAGCAAAAAGTCATCAAACATCTTGAAGAGATCTACAAATTTTGGAAAAATACTCTGCAGAATGATAAGACAAAAGAGAAACTCTGCAGTCATGAAGGAACATATACCTTGCCATAATTTCTTGAAACTTAAGCTCAAGTACACTTGGGTTACGCAGTAGGAAACCAACATGTCTGCCTCACAAAAAAAAAAAAAAATAAATAAAATAAATAAAATAAAGGATTTGGGGTGGCCTAGTCAAAGTCTGGAGTGAAAATCTGACTAACATGTCGTGGCATGACCTGAGAGACCCAAAGCATGCTTGAAAGTACTTTTGTGTGCCTGAATTTTTTTATTTTTTTATTTTTTGCAAAGAATAGTGGGTTAGAACTCATCCACAGTTATATCAAAGATCAATTTATTATTGATATTAAGTTTGGTTTGGAGAGCTTATTTTCCTTTGATAAATTAAATAATTTGAACATTCTCTGGTGTAAGTTATCTGATTAAATTTGATTGCATGAAACATTTAAGTGACAAAAAACACAAATTTTTTTTAAATGTCACTTTTTGAAAGCCGATTCCCTGGCTTTCAAAAAGTGTTTTTTAAACACTTTTTTTAAAAAGTGTTTAAAAAAAACACTTTTTTTTAAAACACTTTTTTTCCATTTTAAACATGGAAAATAGCACATGTGGGAAATGTGCTATTTTCCACATTTTGATGTGGAAAATAGCACATTAAATGCTATTTTCCACAGCATTTAATGTGTGGTTTTAGGTCCTTTTGGTTTAACAGCTGGTGTGATTCTTGTATATATTGCCTTTGGGTTATACCTCCAGGGAGATTGCTTTCATTGCAGCCTATCTGTTGGACCAGAAGTCAAGACCCAGATGAAGTTAAACTTTGTGAATCTTAATGAAAACAGATAAAAGGTTATTTAGTTTGGAGGGTGAAAATCCCTTATAAGTCCAGTTTATGTGTCTGGTATCTTATCTCTTTACAGTTACTTTGTTGTGAAGAACTTGAGTGTACTAGAAGCTTTTCTAGCAGAGGATGAAGAGATCCCTACTGTTATGAAAACCAGCATTTAAATAACTAAGCAATAACTTAGAGTTATTGCCTTAGTGGAGCTTTACCTTCCTTTCAAAGAGACAATTCTTCATCCTTTTAGATGAAACATTCCTACATGTCCTGCCTGTCAGGAATGTCTTTAAACGGGTAATGAAAAGAATTAACACATAGCTGTGATCCTGAATCTTTTGCGTTCCTGTACTTTTTTGCATTGCTTTTGCAGTCTTAATACTTATTAACCTTTACTGTTCATACTCTCTAGACCACAGACATATTTAAATGCCTTTTACAGAGTCATATTTTTTTATTAGTAAAAGATCAATCAATGATCTGCGATGGAAATCAACCAGTTTTCCCTTAAGCTGTTCTAAGAGATGGCCAGCAGGTCAAAAATACGTAAATAAAATAAATTGGAAACCGCATTTTATATTTGCTTTACTCATTTACAAATCAAACATATTGCAAATAAAACTACATCCATTTTGAGCCTAATGATTAAGGGCATATGCATAAATATGGGAGGTTTTGTGGTCTACTGGATTAAAAACTACTTGTCTTCTTAAATAACCTGCGACAGTCTGGTTTATGCATTTTGATTTATTGAAAATAGATCTGAATCAACAGGTCTAACCTCAAAGAAATACAAACATTAGCATGTGAAGTGTTAGCAGTGAAACGTCATTCAGGAAAGACTCAAAGTTCACACTTGTTTCACTTTTACTCATTTAGCTTGAATTGACCAATCTTTTTTTATTATTATTATTTACGTGTTGCAGAAATACTTAGCAATTAAGCAGTTAAAATTATATTTTTAACTTTAATTTACTTCAAACAAGTTTTATGTAATTTGTCTTTCAGCTGAGTCTAGTTTTCTTTTCTTTTTTTTCCACACAAAATACTTTAAATAAAATTGAAATCAGATCATTTTTCACTATTAAAGTAGTGTAATTTGCCACCAGCATCTTCACCAACAGCAAAGTTGCATTGAACGAGAATATGTGAACACTTTTTGCATGCCTGGTCCCAGTAGGACCGCATTTGCATCTCCGACCAGTCACTCAAGCTTCTCCCTTGGGTGCCAGTGCAAAAACAGAATATTACAGGCTTACGGAGTGAAGGGCATCACATTCCACACTGAGTGAACCCTCCCCTGGGCGTATGTGACATTGGACGGCTGTCCTACTTGTTTAGAAAAAAAAAAAAAAAAACGTTGCCTGCTAGTCCTCCAAATTGAACGCAGCCGCAGTTGCAGAACACCGGTGCCCACTTTCCGAGCCGCCCTCCTGATCCTCTCCCAAACCATTGCCTAGTGACGATTGGAGCTAAAAATACTAGTGAGGTACATCCAATGAGTGACTAGTGCCTCTGTGAACGCATGGGGTCAGAGAGGCTAGAAAAAAAAATGTCCTCACTCATATTTTTCCTGATTTATCACATCATTACTTAAATCCACAAGGCAATTTTCCTTTCATGCTGCGTATTGACGAGTCAGGCGCCCCATGAAGGAAGTTCCCCGTTAATGGGTGAAACCTTCAGTGATGCTATGTCCATTCTGTTTATTTTGTACACATGTGCACCAGCACAAATCACTTTCAAGTAAGCATGGGTCTGTAACGGTACATTTAAAAAATGCTAACATTTTCCGTAATACTGCTCCTGCAGTTTGACGACGTTTCTGTGTTCCGCCAGAGGAAGTGCAAGAATCACTCGAGTGTTTTTCAGCTGTATGGATGAAACAGAATAACTCGGTCTTGTTCAGGTCTACTGCTGCGTAAATATCAACTGGACTTTTCTCAGACGTTTCCATCTGATAATAATTGCTTTGTTGTTTTGAATGAACCTGACTTCTGTGAAAAAAAAACTGTTGCTCAGTCATCAATTTCTCCTGTTTTTGCCTCAATTAATGATTTAAGTCAATCAAACAAATGTTAATCTCAGAAAAAATAAATAAATAAAAATCTTAAGAAACACAAAAAGCAGTTTTTAAACTTGGTTAATTTTTTAAATTAACCTGGTCTCTTTCAAAAAAAAATATAATGTCCACCCAAACCTAATACCTGCCTTGTTGGCAAAAAAAAAATACCCTGGAGCTCTCGTGATAACCTGTAATCAGTCTCTTTTTGTTGCTTGTGGCGAAATTTGGGGGAAAAACTGCCTCAATTCAACCTTGTTAGAGGATATTCAAGCAGAATAGTATGTTCAAGGTAGACCACTGTCAATAAATCAGATTTTAATCCAGACTTTTACTAGGCCATTTCAAAAGGTTTATTTACTTCTCTTTTTTTGGTTGCTGATGCTCTTTGTTTTTTTAGGAATTCAGAGTTGGACTTGTTGGTGTTCTTTAGGCTGTTGCTCTGCTCCATGACTTGAGCTCAAGTTCACAAACTGATGGTCGGACATCCTCCTTAGAAGGGTCATATTATGGTTCTATTAATTATGGCAAGTAGTTAAGGTCCTGAAATACCAAAGCTGGCCCATACCATCACAATGCTACAACGTTCTTCTTCTGAAGTGCTGTATTAGTAGTTTGACTGGTCACCTTTACAAAAGGTGACCAGAAATTATACATTGCTATAATTTCCACAGAATATTTTGATAAAAGTCTTGGGGATCCTAGCTAGACAGGCCTTTCTGTTCTCCATTAGTCAGATCAGGAAGGAAAATGAGGCCCACTATGTTTTAAAAGTTGTTCTGAGCTCTTTTGTGACCTCCAGGGTGTATAATTTTAGATGTTTTTTTTTTTTTTTTCTTTTAGCGATTCTGCTGTATAGTCACAGTTATCACGCAATGCGAATTTCACGCTTACTCTGAGGTAAGCACAAGGCAAAAAAAAAAAACAAACTTTACTATCATTTAGCTTATTTCTAAAAATACACATTTTGTCAGTGAGGGCGTGAGCGGGGTTATAAAGGACCTGGCCGTGTTGGAGATGCAGTTTTAAGGCCCAAGCCACCTCTTAAAGCTCAGAAAAACCTCCGTTGGCATTGTGGGAGGCCGAGGCT
>NW_015114505.1:38594-41660 GCF_001443285.1 Poecilia latipinna
AGCCTCGGCCTCCCACAATGCCAACGGAGGTTTTTCTGAGCTTTAAGAGGTGGCTTGGGCCTTAAAACTGCATCTCCAACACGGCCAGGTCCTTTATAACCCCGCTCACGCCCTCACTGACAAAATGTGTATTTTTAGAAATAAGCTAAATGTTAGTAAAGTTTGTTTTTTTTTTTTGCCTTGTGCTTACCTCAGAGTAAGCGTGAAATTCGCATTGCGTGATAACTGTGACTATACAGCAGAATCGCTAAAAGAAAAAAAAAAACAAACTTTACTATCATTTAGCTTATTTCTAAAAATACACATTTTGTCAGTGAGGGCGTGAGCGGGGTTATAAAGGACCTGGCCGTGTTGGAGATGCAGTTTTAAGGCCCAAGCCACCTCTTAAAGCTCAGAAAAACCTCCGTTGGCATTGTGGGAGGCCGAGGCTATATCGGGTTGAGCTGGTGCTGGTAAACTCCAATACATTTCTGCCCGGTCTCTATAAACAAAAGAATTCCCCAACCCAAGGACGCTGGATTAACCCCACTATAATGCCTTTTGGTCCCCAGTTTAAAATTAGATGCAGAGTCCATTCTGATCCGGAGAGCGTCATCATGTGCTGGAAGCATCTGTTGACAGCTCGCATTCCGGGCGTATCAGTGGAGAGGCGGCGGTCCGCGGAGCCGCTGGAGCGGCTATTGTTAGACAGTTTGGTACCCGCCGCATCCGTCCGTCAAAGCCGAAACTCGCTGGACTCCGGCAGGCTGACGTCACTTAAGAAGAACGGCGCCGGAAATTGTGAGAGCCGCCCTTCAAAATAAACCCAATAACGAACGCGTTCCGCTTTAATAAATTCCATTTCTGGAAACTACCACGTGTCACTTCTACATTTTTATGTGAAACGTTGTTTCAGTTGTTGTCTAATGCATATTATATCTAATTAGTTGTGTTCATTTGGCATTATTTATAATTGCTGAAGTTCATCATAGGTCCTTTGTGTGCACTATTGTAATTACAGTCACCTTTCTACCTCACATTGATTATGGTTAAGTTATATACTCTTAGCTCTTCACAGAAGTCGAGCTTGTTTGTTTATTCATCACAGAATTAAAACCTCTTCGGTTCCCTGGCCTTAATTGTCCCCTCAGACTGTTACATTGGTATAATTTCATTACAATGAATAACTGGCGGTTTATTAGTTCATCAAACTTCCTAAGTTGCCTAAACAGAGCACTGCACTCTACTGTTTTTTCTATATTCCCTTTCAGTGTGTACTGAATTTTGGTTTAAAAAAAAATAAAATAAAATAATAATAATAATAATAATAATAATAATAATAATAATAAATAAAAATAAAACTTCTTACAACTTCTAATCAGAGAAAAACGCAAAAATTTAAGTAATCAGAAGTGTTTTAGACATTTAGGAATAAAGAAAACATCACTAGATTTGTGTTGCTGATATATATATATATATATATATATATATATATATATATATACATATATACATATTTTTTTTTTTTTTTTGCTGGTATTTTTCAGTAATTTGGATGAATTTAACTGATTATGGGTTATTTTAACACATTATATATCTGTTTAAAACTGGTTACTCTTGAGAATAAGAGCTCATGTCTCAGTGACATTGACCTGTGTAAATAAAGGTGAAATCCTTTGCAGCAGGAAATACTTCAAACTGTCACTGTATCTTATCAAATAGACTGGCTAACATCCCAGTAAGTCCACTTAAGGAAATTTATCTGGAGGAGAGCAGTGACTTTGGAGGCTGAGGCTGTTAGTCAGTCTCAACCTCAAACAATATGAAACCATGAAACAATGAAATGTAGAGTGGAACAGTTTTATTTTTGTATAGCATATATTTATCACCATATTAATTGAATTAGTCAACTGTTAATATGATTTCCCCATTTTAAATGAGTATTGACAAATTTATATAAATATATGGCTTTCGTATTATTATTCTTATAATTTTTGACACTTCTGGAACACCTTAGTATGGATTATTCCATCGGTTGTTTTATTTTGAAAAGATGTTAACCGGAAAAATCTATTACTATTGATCTTTTTCCAAAGTTAAACCGTCAAGTTGACCGCTTGATGTTTGGCAATGGTTTATTCATTTATTTATTTATTTTTTAAGAAAAACTAAAATTGATTCAGATTTTTAAAAATTAAAACCACAATACTGACGATGACAAAACCACCGGTCACTTTTTATTTATTTATCTGTTTTTCTTAAAGGATAATCAAAGTAAGCTAAACCAGTTTCATAATTAACGAAACAGACATACTTTCCTCTGCTGTTGCTCCCAGGCGGGGTCCAGCAGCATGTCCCTGTCCCATTCTTCTTCCTGTAGCATGTACTCATCCTCGTACCCGTTATCATAGTGCACCGTTGTCTCTATTTGGGTCATCATCTTGCCCCGGTGTTTTCTCTTTTCTCGAAGCCTTTATGTGAATTTATCCTGTAAATCGATGCTGATTTAAGGTAAATCTCTCTCTTCTAAGAGCCGCTGTTGCCCCTCTTTCTCTGTGCCTCCCGCTCGGCCTTGTTCTTCCGACCTCACAGAAGGCTGGATGAGCCAATGACTCTGTGATTAGTCCTAAACCAGTGGCGGTTCTTGAATGAATGACACCACGGGCCAGCCCCTCCTTCTGAGGCCCCATGCACACTCAGACAAAGCCTGTTGGGAATAATAAAAAGTATTTTTATTTTTTTTTAATAATGTTGCTTATCAGAAGAGGCTGACCTAATAATTAAACTAGATGGGTTTTTTTTCTTCTCAAAATAGATTCTCAATTTTGATAGAAGCCTGTGTCTAAATATACCAGCAATTAATTTTTTTTAGCTTAGATGTATTTGTGGTTCTATTTTTAATTGAAATGTTGATTATATATATTTGTACATTTTGATTTACCAACTTACCAAATAGAATGTGCCATATTAAACTGTGTTCACTACGCAGAGGAACGACCATCCCCCATTGGCTAGATATGCAAAAAAAAAAAAAAAAAAAAAAAAAACCTTTTTCACCCTTTAACTTTTTTTTTTTTTTTTTTTTTT
>NW_015114505.1:44793-100045 GCF_001443285.1 Poecilia latipinna
ACTGTGTTCCCCCCGCAGGGGAACGCCCACCCCCCCTTGGGTAAAATGGAAAAAAAAAAAAAAAAAAAAAAAAAATACCTTGTTCACACTTCAACTGATTTTTTTTTATTTCGTTGTGCCCTCAAGGCCCTAGGAAAAATATAAAGATATCAGAAACTGCAGTTATGCTGAATGTTATGTCATGTCACTCTACCTTCCCTTAAACGTAAGGGAAAGTAGACCCAACCCTCAATTCCTGAAACAAAAGACAGAATTTATTTTTCTGTCAGTAAAAGGTGTTTATTATAGAAAAGACATTTAAAAGATGGCTTGGGACATATAAATAAAAAGCATCTCTGGAAAATCCAAATATTTTCACACTTACAGACATACCACAATCAGTAAAAAAAAAACAAACAAACAGATTTTATGACTGTGACGGTTAGTGTTTGTTGCCTTGCTCTTATTTACTTAATAACAGCTGATAATTATTGATTTTGCATCAAACTTTATACAGGTGACTAAACACCAACTTGAACTCATGAAACAGTACAACAGACCACAATGGAGTGTATGCAGATGGGATTTTGCATGACTTTATAAACACGCCTCGTTTATGCACAACCTCATTTATAACTTTTAGAGTGAAGTCACAGTGTAAACACTGGGGGAAAAGCTCGGCAAATAGCATAATGTGCGTCATGCGATAAAGTACTGCATAGATTTAGCAAAAGATGAAAACTTTGCTCTGAATACCCCTTCTACCAGTGACACAGGGCAATTTTTGTTTGCTCGTGCACCATCTAAGGTTTTTCATTAAACACTGTATGAAGTTTAAAAATGTTCGAGATTTAAAAATGAAAATTCAGTGAACCTACAAAAGTATGACACTTTACAACTGCTACAATTTTTTTTTTCTGTTTTTTTTTTACTGAACTGATTAAAACGTTACAGTTTCCAAAAACTCTAAGGGCCTAGGGTCACGTCAGTCAAACAAAATAATTCAAACAGTCCACATAAAAATGTGAAAAAGGAAAAAAAAAAAAATCCTTTACCATTCAATTTAAAGAGAGGGAAACTGGCCCCTGCAGTCACAAACTGAAGGATAACCTCACCACAGAGAGCTGGAGTTCACTCAGAGTGCAAAGAAAGACTCATGGGAGTGAACAGAACTCGAGTGTTTCTCAAAACCAATCCGACGACCCTAAGAAAATGTTATCCGTCACGGCGACGCGGACGCTGTCCAGGGGGCTCGATGTTATCAAAACAATCTCCGGGCTTGCAGACAGAAAACAGGTGAGAAGCAGAATCGACTGTTTGCCGACAGACAGACAGGGAGGGAGGAAGGGATCCATTTGGACCCCATGGATCATCTGTGACGTGTTTGCAGTGTTCTCTGGTCCTCGGTGGTTTACAAGAATGAGGCGAGGGGTAAGGGATTCGATAGGAAGGGTTGTTTTTTTTTCTTTAAAAAAAAAACAAACATTATTCAGTTTCATTCAGGCCGCAGGGTCGCCGCCACTCCTGACCTCGTTCGTGGATCCACTTGTTTGATACTGGAAGACAGAAAAATAGAATCTTGAGAATATTCTAGTTAGTTAGTTACTTTATTCTCGCAAACGTTTACATACTCTTTGGTGTTTTTCTCATTAGCTAATGTACTACAAAAATGTTTCAACCCATTTTTTTGGGGATTTTATGTGAAAGAAGGTGCAAAACAGTAGGTGAAGTGAAAAGCTAGCACTGAAATTCAACCTGAACACATCATTCCCACTGTGAAACATAGTGGTGGCAGCATCATACTATGGGGAAACAGGACTCTCCTGGGCGAAAATCACTTCTAGAAGGACAGCAATCTTAAATATAACGCCATAACTTCAATGAAATAGTTTAAAAAAATACATATATTCATATGGTAGAATGGCTTAGTCAAAGCTCAGACCTAAATCCAACTGACAGTCTCATGCAAAACTAAAATTGCTGTTTACAGATTCTAATTATCCAACTGGACTGAATTTGAAGTATTTAACAAAAACAAAGAGGCATTCCCCAAAATGATTGCATCTTTTACTGTCGCGCACCTGGCAAGATTTTTAGTTGTAACACAAATTCTTTCGGGTTCATTATTATCCACTAGCTTTTTTCGATCAGTCTCATAAAATGCGGGAAGGTGCAGAAAAGTTAAAGCAGTGTAACTATTTCAGCAAAGCAGCACCCCATATGTACATTTACAATTCAGACAATGCTAAGGACCCAAATGAAGAAGCAGAAAATCCAAGCCTGAGGTATGAAGGCTAATCCTGCGTGTCATAATGTAGAGCCAAGGTTGAACTCCGGAAGAGGAACTCACCCCACTTGTTGCCCACTAACACCGGACAGGCTGCATGCCTGGTGCTATAGTCTCCTTCCCCGCTGGCAAAAAGATTGTACCAGAACACAGCGGTACCCTGCAATCAGTGGTAGATGTTAGCGGCAACTCTCCATCCGTACGAATCTGACTTAGCATGGTTTCATCTCACACATCCACTCTCAATTTAAAAAAAACAAAAAAACAGCTATTATTATCTACATAATTTAGAAAGAACTGTGCATGCTACTAATCTCAAAGCCATTTCGTGTTTATTACATCTGAATGTCTAAAATTGCTTTGACAAACATATGTGGTATTTTATAATCCAGCTAAATCGATTATGTTACAAGTAAATAAAGTGTTAGTGTGCCGTTACCTTTTTAGGCCAAACAGCTGCACCTACATCTGGAAATACTGTGGCGCCCCCTGCAGTCACATCGCTCATCTGCAACAGATAAAGTAAAGAAAAAAAATAAGCTGCTGACAGGTTTGTTGGCCCAACATCGTTCTCCAGTCCCACTGGGTGATCCAGAGGTGCTCCTGCATCAGAGCGGTCAGAGCAATGTTTATTTATGAATTACATATGTGGACATAAGGTCAATACTATTATTATTTTATCTATTTGATATGTGAGAAATTATTTCTAAGCTACAGTCAACTACTAATGCTAGTGATTAAGTTTTGCTGTTTCATCAAGATTGTTTTCAGATATTTGCCACTAAAATGTGAACAAATAAAATACCGTAAAACAAGTCACTTTGTTACTTACTAAAAGTTTTTCAGATGGTTTGTTTTAATTAGAAATTAATTTAAGTCCCATACTTATTTTTTTTTACATATTTATAGACTTATTCAGAAAATCTATTAAATTTCATGCACATTTTATGAGTTAATTGAAAGAACGCTGCCAATATTTCAACAGTGAACTACCAATTTATTATTTGGAAATGTTTCTCTAATGCATATCTGCACTGCACCAATGAATATTATCACATACTTTATTTTATTGTCTATTAATTAATTATTTCAGTCACTTAAACATTAATAGGTGATTGTCAACCTACTAAAGGTGCATGCTTGCACTTTTCATGCTATTGAGAACAAATAAGACTTCTAACAAGCATCATAATAATCAAAAACAGACGTACACCACATTGCTGGCACATTATACATAGAAGTGAAAAAACAACAACAACACATGTCTATATGACAACCGGAGTTTTTAACAAAAGCCACTGGTTAACTTAAAGCCAGCCCTGGACTTTGTATGCATTTACTTACATAAAAAAGCCACGTTGCAATACGATTTCCAGTTCCCAGTTCTTTAAACGCATCTGGCTCATCTTTCTGTGGAATTGTCGCACACCAGATGTAATGTCATGTCATGTCAATGCAACTGCTCGAAAACAGAAAATCAACTCTCAACAATTAAAAAGCTTACCCTTCCAAAGTCAAAGTGAGGTTCATACTGCCCTCCAACACCATAATTTGCAACCTATAAAATCAAAGAAAAACAACAAGTCGCTTAAATTGTACACATGCAGGAATAATCATGGGGGAAAAAAATAAAAAATGAAAAAAATCAGGAAGCCTTTTTAAATATTCACTTTTTTATTATTATTATTTTGGGTTTTACCTGGAGTTCTTCTGCTGTGTCCATTTCCAGACCTGTAATGGCTTCAATCCTCTCATTGATCCTTTCAATCACAGGATCCTCGTAGCCGGTGAGCCAAGCACTGCAACAATGGAGGCAGAGCAATTTAGATTGAGGACGTTTTTTGTTTGTCGTGGGATACACATTTGTCCACTAGATGGCAGTAGAAACTTTTTCAGTAAAAGCAACAAATTCATGCCATGCTTGAAAACATGCATGGGAAAAAACATTAAAAAAAAGCATGTGTGAATAAACTAGAAACATGGAAAGAGCCCAAGGATCTCCAGTCAGCTCAGGGTGCAGGTTTGTGCACTTTTGTGGTGTGGTTGAGCACCACAGAGAACAGATTTTTTTTAGGATTATGCTATTAGTGTATATATATATATATATGTCTACTAATGTTAAGTTCAGCGTCTTAAATGAAAATTTTAAATTGTCGTTTTTATGGAAGAAGCAGTAAAATCCCATAATGTCCACATCAAACCAGCCATGCTACTAACAATGGAGTTTCCACAACAATAAATTCCAGCTCCTAAAATAAAGATTTGCTTTCAGACATGAAAAACGGCATTCCCGTTTGGAAGGGATGGATTTAAGCAAGTCACGTCTGACAAAAAAGAAAAAGAAAAAGAAAAAGCCTTCCATCCGCTCCTCCGGCTCATCGCTAACCGAATCTACGACGGCGTGCTGACTCACACGTAATGCGCAGAAAAACCATCAAAGTGACGCCACACCCTCACATCCATGTGTGCTGACATTAACTACCGGGAGCAGTAAAACCAAAGTGATGTGGGGGTTCGAGTTGGCTGCTGGGCCTGCTATATTTAGGTCTGGATACAAATTTCAGAAAACATTGCTAAAATAGTTCAGATGAGATAACTAGCATTTAGATTTGCAATTGAGCATTTCATGTAATCCAATCCATGGCCTTGAAAAATGACTTCACCTCAGTGAAGCTAACAAAAAATGAAAATCTAAAATTAAAAAAAAAAAACTGCACTGCTGCACCACCGCAGCCATGGTGGCATGTTATGACTTCCTGTATGGGAAAAGGCTAAAAGGCAAGAAATAACAGTTCAGCGAATCATCCGCAGGGTTTAATTATCTTGGCTTAAACTAATTGTTTGCACCAATAATAATTAAAACCTGTTTATTGTTAGTTTTCCATCTAATTATTTGCATTTTCCCTGTGCAAGGTCAAACAAAGCCAGCCATTAGACAATGACAAAGCGGGAGCTGGATGAGGACCTGCTGACCTGTGACCCCTTACCTCTTGGAGACTCTGTATTGGGCTGTGGTAAGTTTCCCCGTTTGAGGGTCATGCACCGTGGCTCGCCTTAGCTATGGCAGTTCCAGAGGACACAAAGGAGTAGAGGAAATAAAAACGGGAAGAGGAAGAGAAAAAAAAAAGAGGACAGACAGAGCAGGACGAATGAAATGGAAAGAGAGAGAGAGAGAAGAAAAGCAGATGGAGTCACTGGTTGTTGATGTTATTAAAAAGAAAAAGCAGCAGAGTGCTCCATACTGGACTTCTAGATGTTGTTTATAACAATCACATTGATCATTTATTCATCGACTGCCTGTGATGAACCGCATGTGGGACAAAGCAACTATGTTAATACAAACTAGCAGAAACGGTAACACATTTTCCTCTCCGGTCAGCATGTTGTGTTACCTTTCTGAAGCAGACCCCTGAGCTGGAGAGCGCCCCAATAGTTTAAAATGAACAACTTCAGCTAGCAGCGCTGATACAACTTGATACAATTTCTTTGTCAATCAGTAATGGTCGACTGATATGTTTGAGGTGCCTTGCAAAAAGTATTGAAACCTCTTGGACATTCCCAGTTTTGTCTCACATTACAATCGTAAACCTTTGTGTGTCTTATTGGGATTTTATGTAGCAAACCAACACAAACCACAGCATATTTGAGAGGTGAAAGGAAAGGGATTCAAGGTTTTAAACTTTAACGCAAACAAAATTCGGAGAAGTGTGGCATGCATAATATTACGTTTAAGTGGACTTAAACTTAGAGCCAGAGTTGCAATTAAATTGTGTGTTTTAAAGTGCTTGTGTCAAAATGGACTAGCTAAGAAGAGTACAGACCGAAATTCAATTAAGAACTTGTGACTGTTCAGACTTTCTCCTTTCAACTTGATTATTTTACAAAAAAAATAAAATAAAATAGACAAAAACATTCCAGATGACCACAGCTAGTGGAGACACATCCCATAAGGCTGTATTTGTAAAAAGAATCAACAGTCCTGCGTTATTTTTGTTCCACTTAGCAATTTTATGTTTTTTTTTTTGTGTTGGTCTAGCACTTAATAACCCAATAAAATACTCTGAGGTTTAGGGTTATGATGACAAATAAAAGGAGCAAGAAATCATTTTACAAGGCACTGCTGTATAAATGTATTCTCATTCTGCGTTCAGCTCAAGAGCCTTTGACCTTTAACAAGGCAGCAAAGTGGAGCTCTGGACAGGCCAAAGAAGAAATCGGATGCGTTTTCAAGGGAAGGAATAATTCCCCCAAAGCTCTGTCCTGCGACCTTCCGTCTTACCTTTTGCTGATCCTGTAATGGGCCGTCTCCAGAACTCCAGTGACAGGGTTGGAGATGGTTGCCCTGCGCAGCTGTGAAGCCAGGGACATGATTTAACCCCCAACAAAGAGGCAGACAAGCATCTTTCTCGGATGCTTGTCTAAACCCGTCAAACCGGCCTCGAGACTTTAGCCTGCCACCCCTCAACATCCGAAATCACAAACACGCCGCTGAACAAGCGCTCCTCTGCTCAGAGAGTTACTCACTCGTGGTTTTGCCAGTTGCTTGACTTTCTCGATTTCTGCGTCGGAGATGATGTCAAGGTAGCGGACGATGTAGGGGCGGTCCCACTCGTCTTGCTGTTTGACCGGCGCCAGCACAAACCTGGGGTGGTGATTGTTGTCAAAGTATCGACAGAACAGCCGGCTCTGTCTGCGCGGGGTCTGGTGGCGAGATTGGGAATTAAACTGGAGTGGCAGATAAAAGCGAGACGCCGTCTCGTTATTTCTGCTGCTTTTCTTCCTCACCATCTTGAGGCCCTCCCCTCGACAAAGCATCTCATACTTCTTCCTCTCTGGGATCATAGAGAAGGAGTTCTTTTGCTTCTTTTGCTTCTTCTTTTCGCTCGTGTCTCTCTTGCCACGCTCCTCTTGCGTCCGAGCCGTTTCCTCGGCAGCTTTTCTCTGCTTCTCCAGCTGGAACTCGAAGTACTTCAAGTTGCCCTTGGCACGCTGGTGCTCCGGGTCTGAAATAGTGGCCAGAAAATGGCAGCGACGATGACGCTGTCACCGTAAACAGTTCACTGGATTCAATTCAATTCCCCACTACGGTTGACGGCAACTTACCCAGTTTGAGCAGCCTCAAGGTGTACTCCAGCGCTCGCTCTATTTCCCCCTGCTGGTAGATGGCATAACTCAGGTAGTCCAGAACCGTCACCTTGTCTATGGTGGACTCCTCTCCCTCGTCGAGCTGTTTCAGGGCCTGCGCCATCCACAGCTCTGTGTGGTAATAATCGGCGTCCGAGTAGGCTATTTTACCCAGCTCGTAACAGTCCTCCACTGTCATCTGGCTCTTGTGCTTCACGCCTGGTGAGCAAATAAAAGGACAACAATGATGCCAGGGTGCAAAAAAAAAACAAAACAAAAAAAAAGACACTGGGTGCTGTTTAAACAACAAATAAACTACCAAAAGAAAAGAAAAAACATTGAGCCCGGTGCTAAATGTAACCATTTACTGAGGCAACAGTTTTACCAGGAAGATTTCCTGTGGAGATGGTGTTGGCGTCGAGCTTGTAGGTGTCTTGTAACCGGAGAAGAGCTTTAGCCGCTCCAGTCTGGTCCTCCTCTGTGGGGAAGTACTGCCTCTGGATGGTCAGGTTGGAGATAAATCCTGCAAGAATTGCAAACATCAGTATTTTAGAGGCGTATGAATCCAACAGCAATAGCACTGAATACTGCTATGGAGTTTTGGTGACTGCAGTGAGCTTTGGAGTTTTTTTCTGGTGGCCTTACTATCCTCCTCGTTGTGCAAAGTGAAACGAAAAAACATAGATCCTCGACCAGCCTTAATTGTCCAACCTCTAGTGTTTTAAAACCTCCGATTTATTTCCAAGTTTAAGTGAGAAACTATTTTCTTTTCGCTGTTTACTGACTTAAGAATGTCAATACACAATTGGCGTACTTGAATGACAAGTTGTTGGTTTTTTTGTCTTTCCCATTTTGAAGGAATGTCAGATGTCTTAAAAGCTGATAAATCTGGAATCAACTGAAACAAATAAGATACAAATTACCAGAAATGTTCAATTTTAAGTATTTTCTACAGATTATAAACATGTCAATAATTGTGGAATTTGTTAAAATGTGTCATTTTGTCCACTGACTAAATCTAAAGATTGGATTTTTCTTATTTTTCCCAATGTGAGAACATGCAACTGAGACAACAGGCACATTTTGTTTGACAGATCTTTAGAGAAAGTTTCAATAAATGTGGACGGCTCAAATATGAACTTTTCACGCTAGAACTTGTCAATTCCAGTGTTAACGTGAGAGCTAACTGTGAATGCCAGCACTTCTCAGTTGTCCATACCATCAGTCGTGTCACTAAGCACAAGACTCTCCAGGTCCCCCCACTCTGTGTTCAGCCTCTTCATCAGTTTGAAGGCATTGACGGGATGACCCAAAAACCCTTCTGGGTCTTGTGTGGCTGTTGCTGTCAAGGAATCCAACTTGTCGGCCCACCTGCCATGAAAAACGACAACACAGATCAAGAGTACTGATCGGAAACGATGGGATTTTGCACCGGAGGTGTTCTAAAAACGCACAACCGTTTCTGAACTTCGCAATAAAAGCGACATAGAGTTCAATGCGACACATGACGGAGCAAATATTCCTCAAAATTGGTTTTAATCTCTAGTTTACTATACTGATCTTCTCAGGGTGAGTCTTCTTATTCAGTCAGAAAAAAAGTTTGTTTAATTGTTGGATGCAAATCAAAGCTCTTGCTCATCTCATAGCATCTCATCCTCTTGGAATTTAGCTCATTTTTCTTTGTCGTTGAGGTTTTGCACCTGCGAGTCCTTGTTGAATGTGTTTGACCTGCAACAAAACAAACCGTACAAAGCATACTGACATTGAAAGTAATTTCTCGAAAGACTGTAAATGTATCTGGTGACAATGGAGACTTTGTGCCCTGTCACGTGAAATCTTTTCTGTTTTTAACAGCTCATAAAAGTGCTGTGCAGTTTGAATATTTCGATCCGATTCTCACCGCTTGACCCGCTCCAGTTTGTTCTCCTCCGCTCGGATGTAATCCTTCAGAGACGTGACGAGGTCCTTTTCAGTGTACAACAGATCTGTCATCTGGCCTGAGTGGCAACAAATCAGCAGAACCGGCATGGGTTACACACTGCATCACTGATATCGTCTTTTCATGATTTGAAAGGACTGCAAGGCTTCACTGTTTGCTTCTGGACTCGGTTAAATCGGATGATCACAGGGATCAGTTTTGCACGGTGTGTGTGCTGTACCTATGGAGGTGAAGAAATCATTGTGGGCTGAAAGTGACTGCAGGCAGCTCAGCAGCAACAAACACCAACATGGCAGCTCCATTCTGAAAGAGAACGGGATATGTCCTTTGGACAAATTCGACTGAAGCACAACCAGACTGATGGAAAAAAAAGCAACTGTAATTATCGTTTTTTTATATAATCTAAAAGTTCTTTATCAAAGTTGATTCCTGATGTGCAGATTAGAAATTTTCACTCAATCAGGCATCAGAAACTTTCTGTCCTTGCAGATGATCCTCAAGATTGCCTGACCTACTACATTTGATCTCACTATTATTATAATAAGGTAATGTCATTTCCCTTTCCTCCCTTCAGTGCTGGTCCATCTGATGCCATACGATGTATAACATCAGATGAGATAAAGTTTAAGTCACAGATTGTATTACTAGATCCCATTTATTTAAAAAAACAAACATCTCTTGTTCACTGAGTTAAAAACTTGAGCCTACTTGCATGACTATGGAATTTTTTGCATTTGCACTTTTAGGTTTTCTGTCAAAAATAGTTTTTCTTTCTGTGTTTTAGAGTATTGTTTTTCCTTCTTGTTGTTAAATAAAGATTCTTTTCTGAAGTAATTATCTCAACATCAAGGTAAAAAATCCTTGCCATTAACTAAAGAAAATACAAGTTTTTCAGTGGGAATGAGCTGAATATTAAAATGAGAATGACAAGTGACACTCACATTTTGATACACAAAACAGTCAAACGGTTAAACCATAAACGCTTCTGTTTCACCCTAAAAACACAACCATGTCGGAGACACCAAAATAAGTCTGTGTTTGGTGCCAACAAGTCTGGTTTTGGCTTTAGATTTTGGACAAGGTTTCAATCCAAGAAGTCACTGTGCCTGTGTAGGATGGAGCTGCATTTTCTCTTTTAACCCCACATTTAATAGAAAAGGAACACATAAAAGATTGGAGGGAAGAATTACTCATTACAGATCTAAACTTAAACCCAGATAGAGACTATATTTTATATATATATATATATATATATATATATATATATATATATATATATATATATATATATATATATATATATATATATATATTGTCCTTTATACGTTTTTATACGTTTCAGTGAAGTAAGAAGTAAGAAGTAAGGTCACCAGTCTACTGAGAGAGCAAAGAGTAACACACCCAAAACACACACTTGCACCTTTGGGCTATTTGTGAGGGCAAATGAGTGAAAGAGAATCCACAGAGGCATGCGAAAGGCTTACAACAACACAGACAGTCTGCACAGTTGAGGTTTACACTGGGAACCTCCTACCTAAGGTCCAACCGCTGTGCCAGCTACTATGGAGATAAAGTGAGATCACTTCTGCTCTGCTGAGAATCAAACTGGAAGTAGAGTGCAGGTTCAGACAGGCTCTGACTTTGTCCTCACTTGAAAAAAAACAAATGAATTGTGGGATTTTAATTTAGGTCAGCAGCATGCTGCAACGACAAACTAAAAAGATATTCAAACAGCTCCCATTTAATCAAAACTGGCAACACGCATAAAAAAAGTATTGCTGAAAACTAATACTGGTTATTATCCCCAAAGCACCAGAAACCAGAAATGGGTGAATCTTTTCATAACTTTGGGAAGTTACATAGAGACTCTCCTCTGACACAGCAAATTTATTTTCCGGCCACTTTTTCTATTCTTTCTAGCACGGTCTCCACTTCTGCTTTTGAAAGAAAAACACAGCAACAACGGATTGTGAGCAACAGTTCTTTGTCTACATTATTTGGCATTTTGTGAAATGCAAAATCAGATTAATTAAAAAAGAAAAAAAGAATCTATGTTATGAAGTAACATAGATTAAAAACAAACACTGATGAGCACAAGATGAGCACTTCAAGTAACTTTCTGTATTTTTTTGGCCTACAATATGCAAAACAAATATACTGGAGTGAAAAAATGATTATACAGTTCACTGTCAGCCTTAGATTTTGACTTATACTATATTCCATTAGTCATAAAATAATTGGAGCGCATCTGAAAATATAGGAAACTGGCATTAATTTTTTTAAATATATATATAAAAAAAAAACATTTTGTTTTCAGTTGTGCTCCAATAATCTGTAGCCAACCAACGAAGTAAGTAAATAAATTAATAAATATGCTCAAAAAAATTCATTCAGAAAAATATTTTTAAAAAATTCTAAAAATAGATGTTTCTCCAAACGTAACTGTCCATCCCTAAATTAAAAAAAAACCTGTAGATTTCGACACATTTATTATGCAACCAAATCTAATCTAATGTTGTATAAAATTCATATTGATCATTCCATTCATATAATCTTTCATCCAGCAGTTATTAATGTATAATCCCTGAAAATTACAATATTTCACATCAGAAACTGTATAGTACACAATAAATAAAAAGCATACTTTTAAATTGCCAATTGTTGAACAGCAACCTCAACAAATATATATTTTTTCCTACCTCACTGCTGTTTTCACACTAAATACTGATAAAATATTTTATTTTTTAGCTGCATGTCTTTTAATCCAAGGTGTTTTTAATCGTGGCAGAGAAACTTCCTTACAAATATCTCGTTTTACTTTTATTCTATAGTCATGCTGTAAAAAAAAGAAGAAAAAAAAACAGCAAAGGATGTGGATGGGAAAGGATAGGACTGCCACGTCTTCGCCCCTCCCCTCCGTGGAAACTCGTGTGCGGACTAAAGTCCCTCCGATGGAGCTATACCTGCTCAAAGCCAAACTGCAATCTACAAACCAACAAGAATCACTAGTTCACGGTCAATCTGTGCTGTAGAGATTAATTGATTTATTTAAGCAAGATGCTTCACTGCTCGTATTTATTTTATTTTATTTTGTTGTTAAATATTTTCCATTTTGACAGCACCAATGATGTACTTCCACTCCAGTATGTCGCGTTGTAGAAAATGTATTTAGATTATTATTATTATTTTAAATTCAAATAAAACAATGCAAAGTGAAGGCAGCAGTAGCATCCCACGCTACATTGCATAGGAATGCCATAACTAAGCCAACGACAGAACTACGCACGCTTTTCGCTTGTCTCCTGTTTGCCAGGTTGTTATTTTGTATCTATTTTAGCTCCTTCCGGCTGTTATTGCAGATCTCTGGGGGTCTTAGCTTTCAGTTAAATGCTTAAACGCTCCGCGCTAACACTAGTCTGGGTAGATCACGCAGCCTTCAGCTGTGAACTAGAGAATAACTATATAATGTGCGTACAGGCCTTTTTCTCCGTCTCTTATCTGACCTAGGAGGCTGTATCTTATCTGCAGGCTGTATTTACCTCGTCCAGAGCATCCCAGTAGCCAGCAGGAGAACCGTGTCCTCAGCCGCTGTGTCCTCTGAAGTAAGTCTCACTTCCTCGGGAAGGACTCGCTGAATTAACGGGGGGGGATAAGATCCTCCTCTCTGTGATGTTCCGGCGAACTGTTGGCTACTTGGACGCCGGGGCTGGATCTCTGGGAGTCTCGGCCTGAATGCTACGTGCAGGCTCACATGCGTACAGTTTTGTGATCATTTTTTTTTTTTCGGGGGAGGGGGTAACAGGGGGTGTCCTGTGTAAAACGATAGGGAAGTTGTAGCTTTTTGAGCTTAAATCCACAGTGACACGACCGCAAAAGGTTTTGTTGAGTGCAGTCTCCTAACTAACGCCACGCTTCTGCCACGTATTAAAAACGTCTGGGGAGGCAAGAGTGATCATGAAAGTACAGTTTTCACACCTAAAAGCGGATTTAAGATGACGTTTTCTACTCATTACATTTTCATGGAGGTTGTGTGAAGTTTGGGATATGAAACTTTGGCAAACTTTTACCCTATTTTCACCTGCAATCTCTGCTTTTCACATACTAGAACATTCCTCCCTGCAGTGTCTGGAATGCTGCTTAAATTCAGCAGGGTGGAGCCAAGAGCAGCTGTGTGTGATAAACTGATTACTCTCATTTCTTAGTGCACTGTGTATTAGTTATACGCCTAGTGCATTCTACACAGGCATGTAAATGTTTACTAACCATAATAAACAGTGGCCGTTTTTGCTGGAAGAGTATATCTTATCTTAAAACAGTGTGTTATGCTACGTTCAAATAGAATCTCGGCTACATTTTGGACTGCAGTTTGGACATGCAATCCAAAAATGGAGCAACATTTTTGGACTGCATGTTACTCCAGTCCAAAAATACTGGACGGTGCCCTGTGATGGACTGAAGACCTGTCCAGGGTGAACCCTTCGTCTTACCCAGTGACATCTGGAGCACCAGCCCCAAGAAGCAATCCTGCAAGGATAAGCAGCGACAGACAAAGATGAATGGACAGATGGATTGTGGTGTTTATTGAGATAAAAAAAAAAATTAAAAATGGCATCCCCTTACAAAATACAAAATGCACTTAAACTCACCTTTGCTTATCTTTTTAACCATTAGCCTGGAATCTGTCTGCTTGGAGCTAGCATGTTTTCCCTTTGTAGGTTAGATTGATTTGTAGGGCTGCAACAATAAATCAGCCCTGATCATTTCCTTAAGTTTGGGGGATCGGTGATCAACCCATACTTAAATGATGTTAACCACCAATGTTATTTACCTCAGGAAAGGAGGCAAATAAGGATATGCACCCCAAAACCCTGTTGGTTAGAGCCTCTCCCTGTGTTTTGTTTCGGGGTAGTCAGTTTAGTTCAGAAAGATTTTAATGTTGCATTCCCCGAGTCAAGTCACGCCTGTATAGACATCGTCAGAGGTCAATTTTCAGACTTACTTGGAATCGAGGTCCCAGCTCTTAAGAAAGAGTGGAGAGGCACAGAATCCACATTAAAGTCCAGTGTCCAAGTCAGTGATAGTTTCCTCCACCTTGTTGACTGCACCCTTGTGGACAGAGAGCCGTAATGCATTGATGAAAAACTGACACATTTAAGGCACTATGAAAACAGAAATCTGTGCAATATTTGATGTTGAAGTCCAGAACCAAAACTTTTCATACACTCTTTCAAAATCAGTAGACCCTCATGATATTCAGTATCAATTTGCTTTTTCTAATTTTATATAAAGATTGCACAGCTCATTTAAAACAAAATTCTGAGTGTCTTTCCTTTCAGCTGCCACTAGATGTCATCCACGAAGAGCTGGCAGATTAGAGTTCTGTGTTTCTGTAGCAAACACCCACCAGGGCTGCTCCACCAGGATCTCCTATTGCTGAGGCACACCCTTTAAAAGAAACATTAAGGTTTGGTGATGCACTAACAACATAGACACGTGTGTGTGTGTGTGTGTGGTGTGTGTGTGTGTGTGTGTGTGGGTGTGTGTGTGTGTGTGTGTGTGTGTGTGTGTGTGTGTGTCTTTCCCCCCTTAGAGTGTTTTCTTTTCTGTGGAGCTTATTGGATGACTTCATGTATTAACCGTGCTAATCAAATAAGCTTGACATACATAGAGGTCCTTCCAGGATTTATATCAACGAGGGGGGGGCCCCCCAGGGCTTTTTTTTTTTTTTTTTACCACTCGGTTTAAATAGCTGGGTGAGAGTTCACCCAGAGTGAGAGTGAGAAGAGTGCATTCAACAGAATTAATGCTGGTTAAGTTGCTGGTTCCGTTTTTAATATGTTTAAGTTGGCAGTCCTATAAGCAGGTAAAGCAAGCCATGTTTGTTCTGCTTCTGCTTTTTTTGTTTTAGATTGTATTTTATGTTGACATGTTTGGTTTGGTTTCATGCCAAGTTGAACAAAATTACACTTTCGCTCCCGACACTTGTCTGCATTGTGTCTGTTACAAATGCTGTTCAGTGTTGAAGGGAGCCACTACATGAAGTGAAATTTTTTGACAAACAAAAAAAAAAGAAAAAAAGAAAAGTGTTTTCATAAAGACTTTGAGATGGAGGTCCCATTCTGCTGTCCTTTATTAATACTCTCTTTTCCCCACCTCTGACCTGCCAAACTGTTTGCGCCTTACATCTAGGATTTACTGTAAGACCCCCACAAGATTAGTTTGTTGTCTGGACCTCATCTTTTGATCTATTTTCAAGCCTGTGTGTGGTTTACATCTGCATTACTATATCTGCTAGGCGGATTGAATTAAACTCGTTGCAGCTGGTGATTTTCCTTTTACTGCCATTGCCTCGTGACACAAAGACTGTACATTAAACACCTTATGTTCTGTTAATAAATAACTATATGGCTGCTGCTTGAGGTGCTTATGTTTTTAATTATCTCTCAATCACTAATTAATGCTGCTTTGAATTTTTATTACTGAAGTGGTTAAAGTCGCTCACTGCAGCCACTGTTTGCCCGAACAATGATAATGAGGAGTGTAAGTCAGATGTTATGTGTGTAAACAGCTAAATCACTTCAATTGATCCTGTACTGAGAACCGACTCTTCCATCCATGTGTTGGTAAAATAAATAAATAAATAAATAAATAAATAAAAAACAATTGTTGGTCAATAAAAAAAGAAAAAGAGTTAGTTGTTACGCACGACAATGAAGCCTGACATAAACAATAGGCATAATGACTGAAAGGGTCAACTTTGGAACTGCTAAACATTACTTTAAAACAAACTAATGTTTCTGTTTTTATTGGCATTTTATTGCCCTTATGCATATGTAACTTGAGAAGACAAAGGGCAGAAGGAAAGGGAAGTCATTCACCTGGGGTTGGATATTATACTTGGGACTCCTGCGTCGAGGACTAGCTCCCATTTACAGTGTGACTATTCTATCACTGAGCCATGTACTATGTGCTTAATAGTTTAAAGTCGTTTTATATTTTCTTCTCTGATTGTATTGTGTTTGCTACTAGCTTACATTTTACAACAATTGCTTTGTTTTTTGTTTTCTTGTGTTTACTAATATAGGTTTAGTTTTTTGTGTCTGGTGTTTTCCTCACTAAGAGACTTTGCTGGTTCAATTCTTCTCATTTTGTCGTCTGTCTGTTCCCCACAGTCCCTACAAGAAAGAGTGAAATCGGCTGATTAATATCACATTGTATATTTTTTTCTTTAACAGTATTTTTACAAGGTTTGTTTCTTTCTAGTTAATTATCTTAATAATTTATCACCATTCTAGACCTTTTGAAAGCGTGTCTTGTTTCTAGTTTACTTCCTTTTTGCATGTTCTGTCCCCATTCATTTTTCAAAGTATTTTCAAGACTTAAAACCAGCTATGAAAATACTAATAAAAGCGTAAAAATGTAATTAAAAAAAAAATACAATATCAATTTATTGAAAAAGGAAAATAAAAGAAAACAAAAAAAGAATAAGTGACGCTAAAGAACAGAACTGCTAAAGAACTACAAAAATGAAAACAAATTCAATTTTGATCAAAAGTAGCCAGTGGGTGTTATTGAGCTATTATATTCAGAGGGTCAATATTAATTCTTTGATTCAGCAGTTGTCTTCATAAAAGCTGAGTTTGGGCTTCATTATCAAGGCATTACAATTGTTTTATGTGATGTCCAAGTTAAGTGAATCTCTGTGTTTGCCCGTATTTATTTGTTTTATTCTTGTTATTCTCACACTTATGAGTAGGTCATTTTAAGAGATTAATATGATTAATTGCAACCTGTTACGTGTTTAAGCCTTAAACAACCACGCATAATGAATTTACATCTGTTGATGCTTTTTCAGTGCTATTTTGAGTTTTGGTGGCTGTTAAAATTAAGTACGACTGTCCCCTGCTGAGCTGGGAGCCACCGGTTGACAATCATACATCAAACAAACAAACAAACAAACAAACAAACAAACATAATAATAATAATAATAATAATAATAATAATAATAATTAATAAATGTTCCCATATTAATTTAAATAGAGAACCATGACCAGCCTCATTAATTTAGTTGCGCATGACTGATACCTCTCTGCAGCTGGTAAGTTAATTGTTGCTAAATATGCCTATAAAAACATTAGATAGAAATCGTTTATAAGACCACAACTCTCACCGCTATCCCACAGAGAGTGAAACTGCAGGTCAGCATTATATTAGCAAGAAAGTCTTAATAAATGTTCGACACTTTATGTGGGTGGTTTGAATATTTCTGCTGGATTCCGAAAAGGTGATCTAGCGAAATGGCCCCTTTAATTACACTGAGACAAACAGAGCGGGGGCAAAGTTCAGCTGAACTCATGATAAAAACGGATGAGGAGAGAAGCCGGAGCTCAGAAAGCAGCATGACGTAATACTAAAGGACACGGCCGCAGGAAGATGCGGAAACAGACACGGAGATAAATAATTCCAATCCTACCTCCGTTATATCGATAGTAAAAATTTGGCGCAACTCGTTTGCTGAATAATGAGTTTGTGAGGAGTTACAAATGGTGAGCAAAACGCGTTTCTCTTGCCTATGTTTGTTTTGTTGTTTTAAAATAGGTACTGTGTAGCTCAGTCTGCATTTAGTCGTCTTTTGCGACGTGAAACGACGCCGTCACACATCTTAGAAACAACTTTAACGTATTGTAAGATGATTTTTGATTCTATATATTGGTTTGAACTTCATGAATGCTCTTCTGTATGATCGATGGACCAGCATTGATTACCTACACTTAGAAACACCCAGCATGATCTCATGATAACCTGACTTGTTTTTGTTGTTCACTGTTCCCTGGAGACTGTATTGCTTTCTCGTGCAAATTCCTCGTTGACTCACTATACCTTTACACAACAGATACTTGCAAGCAACCTCTGCACAGAATGACAAGATGTCTGTTAGGTAAAAGGTAAAGATCCCATTTTCTTCTACTACCATATATCAAACCAGATCTTTATAAAAAGGCACAAAACTTTTTATCACTGTCTGACGCTTATCAGGACTAAACTGTGCCTGTTTTAGGTGAATCAGGATTACCAAACGTATTTGTTAAACTCCAGAAGGATGAGATAAGTATGATGATTTCATCGCTTTCTAAGCTTCTAACTGGGTAATTTGTAGCATTTGAGTTAAATAAAGATGCTCCTGTTATTATATTTTAAGGCAACACCTCAGACACACTGGTTATTTGTAAGACATGATGAGCAAAATCAGAATAAATCAGGCGAGATATAAATGTCTTGTCGACTAATACAATTAAATTTCAAAGTCTGACTGACAAAGAGGGCAGATTGCAAGCCTGAAAACACCTTCCCAGGTGTAAAACGCAAAGGTGTTGGTGTGTTGATGCTAAAAGTACTAAAATAAAATTAGTAACTGAAAAATGTACCTAAATGGTTTACAAACCTGATCAGACCTGTCAGGAGGAATTGGCCAACATTCCACTGAAATATTTACAGAATCTTAAGGAAGAATATCCAAAATATCTGAAACAAGACATACAGTTTGAAACGCAAAAACATTTCTGCATTCAAAATTCTGCCATTTATTCATTTTTGGTAAAACAAAAGCTGACATAAAACAGGCACTGTTTAGCCTGATTGAATGGTGAAAATTAAAGGTTATGTGTCTTTTCAAACATCACCCATAAATATCTGTTTTCCACTGTTTCTTGATTTTATGTGCAAATCTGGAAATTAGGTTAATTGTATACGAGGATAACAATTGTGTGCATGCACATAAAAGCCTGTCTGTAAAACTTCCTGGTTGCAGTTTAAGGAGATGGAGGACTGGATGGTATGTCTCAGCACTGAAGAATCTTTCTTCAGTTCACGCTCTGAAGCCGCTCATTCCCACCTTCTGCTTTGTGGTGGTGATCGTATACGGCCAGGCCGACAAACTCAGGAACTTTGTCGCTGGCATCTTTATCCCGCAGTACCATTACCCGTTCCCTGTTGCTCTCTGCTTCACCCAGGTTAGTAAATGCAGCGTCGCTTTCAAAATCAGTCATCCATTCATTAGCAGGAGAATGTGCTCGCGAGGAGTGGAGCACACCAGGCGAGATTTGCATACTTGTCTATTTCTGCAGAGTTATTTGCATTCTGACATCACTGTATTTGCCTGTGTTGAACTAACATTTCCATTTATATAGACATCAGCATGCAATACATTGCAAAAATAGTTCCACCTCTTGATTAATGGATTTGTTTTTGCCACGCTGCCATCGCAAATGTCAGTGTATTTTATTGGGATTTTATGTGATAAAACAAAGAAAAAAAATTTAATTTACATGATATCACAAGCTTTGTCACTCTAGATAGATTGGATATATTTTTTTAAGTTCTGCCACTAAATTTCAATTGCATTTAGATCTGGACTTTGACTGGACCATTCCAACACATAAATATGCATCCAGCAAAACTATATTTCCTTTTTTTTTTCTATTTGTATGTTTTGGATTGTTGTCCTGCTGAATATCTCTTGCAGCTTTTAACAGACTTTTTGCTGTGTCACATTCTTTCCATTTTTAGACGAGAGAGTAAACTGCCATTACGTTTGCCTACTGATGTTCTCAAAACAAACTGATTTATGCTGAGATTAAATTACAGCATAATTTTTTTTTTTTTTTTGATAGGCAACATATTAAGACAGCTCGGTACGCTGGACTTTCATTGAAGAGTTTAGAGTCGTGCACCACTTTGTTGGTCTTTAGTGTAAAATTCTAACAAAAACTTAAAGCTAGCCCACTAAACACAGAAGCATACTGTTGCCTCTGTGTGCCGGTTTGAAGGACAGAGCAGAGATAGCGCCAAGGCAAAAATGCTTAGTGTTGATTAACGCATGCATGTGATGTTTAACCAAATTATCACGCAACGGACTGACATGAGAATATGACCTCGTTCAAAGGTTGACCACAAAAAACCGCCTGGAATGACAGTCTAAAAAAGTCCACAGATAGGCATCAGGTGTGCTTGTGCAGCAAGCTTAGGAAAGAAATAGGATTACCAACAACCAAAGCAGACTTGCTGATATAATACTTTCCAGCTGTCATTAAAAAATAAAAATATGTCAACCTGCAGTAGAGTCAGCACTTATAAATGTGGAGTTAGCTCTTAGTAATTTCAAAAAGTGCGTATGTTCCTCTTCCACCTTGCCAAGTCCTCAGTATCTTTGTTTATGACTGGCAATCAGATATTTCCATGTTGCCTCAAAGTAATTTTGAGATCAAAATATTTAGCACTGTATTTAGCAAAACAAGTTGATTATGCTTGAGCACAAGCACGTGACATTCTATGACAAAGCAAAACTTGAAGAAATAAAGATGATCAAATCTGGTTGAATCTGCAGAAAGCGAAGCAAAAAAAAAGGGGGACCGTAATATTAGGCTGGATGAAAAAAGGAACATTTTTGTATTTTACTATACAAGCTCAAACATTTAATGTATAATCTTATAAACTCTGAGCTTTCCTGTGAATCAATAGACCAAAATTAAATTGGATGACCAATGTTTCTTAGAATTATTACACGACCGTGTTTCAAGGAACTGACTAACCTCTGACACCTGTCAGCCTTAGACGGTTAGACTACATTTCAAAGTCCAACTGGGTTCCTTGGTCTTGCCTCAGAAACAGCATGATCAATGTCACCCTCGTAGTTTTCCATTAGAATAAAGTCCAGAAATTGGGCAGACCACTGCAAAATGTTAATCTTGTTATTCTGAAACCAGGATGCTGCTTGCTGTTTTAGTGTGCCTGGGGCTGTTTCCCTATTTTTTTAATTGTTTTAAAGTTACCTCTGTAAGTATTTTGATAAGTTAGAAGAGATCTGTAATCCATGATCTCTGGTATGTGCAGGATGGATCCAACGTCATAATATAGGAAATGTTCCCATGCCATGATGCCTGAGCCACAATGCCTCACAGTTTAAAGCAGCTTGAATTCATCGCTTTTATGTTTGTTTGAGAAATTGTTGGTGATTCCTAGACCGTAAAGCAAAACGATCTGCCATTTACCTTAATTTTGTATCCATCGGAAAGGTAGTGTTCTGCTGGTAGTTTCGGATTTTGGTTTCAATTTCGAAGCACTCCTGTTCATTTTAGCTCAGCAGTCTTACCATTTCTTGCTCTTTTTAATATGATTTTCATTTAAGGTTCACTCTGTTTTGGAAAAATATCTGGAACAATCGATTTTATGCCTAGGTTTTCTAGCCAATTGTTGGCTAGAAAACCTAGCCAACAATTGGCAACAAAACCTAGCCATTTAAACCTTTATTAAAATGCAGCAAAAAAATTTAAAAATGAAAGATTTATGTCACACACACACACACACTTAGGCTGAATTTCTGTGATTATTATCAAGAAAAACATGGAAATGCATATTAGAGAAATCTAGTTCTCCTTAATAAAGTAGGTTAACATACGTCAGTGCTCATATATTTGTTTTTTGTTAGTCATTCTTAATATCTGTTACCATTTTTTATTGTTGAACGTAAACTGTTCCAGATATGAGGACCTCTGAATGAGAACGAGTCTTTCAGTTAATGATTTGTTTACACTTAATCAGCCTCATGCATGTCATGAATGGTAGTTTTCATGACTTTATTACATCCACTTTATAAATGATTTGCTTTATTAATGATTCTACTTTTGACCTAACGGGTATTGTTGGACTGCTGTGTTTTGAACTCAACTTTATATTAAAAAAAATGTCACAAAAACATGACATAAGATCAGATATTATTTAACCCAATTAAATCTAAAGGAAAACAAAGCAATTCTATTTTTGTGTCATAATTATATTTTCAATGATGATAGTTGTCCTGGTTTGCCTTGTTTTTCTTCCCAAAATAATCAGCTTATTGATTGAAATGCAAAGTTCGTGACTATGTGTATTCCCCTCACATTTTTTTTTCTTAAACATAAGGCCAAAAATAAAAAAGAAAGGATTTGTCAAAGCAAATTTACTGGCTGTGAAGTTAGCTGTAATTTATTTGTGGGCTGTAAATCATTAATTCTGTCATGTGGACACCGGCTGGTTCTGCTTCTGCTTTTCTTTGAATTGTCATTCCCCTTACAGAGCTGAACATGTTTGCACTGCTCTCCCCAGGTTCTGGTTTCTCTTGTCTTCATAAATCTCCTCCATGCCTTGGGATTGGTGCATCTCAGACCGTACTCCAGATCGCTGGGAGAGAGGCTGCTGCTGCCCACCATCTGTAACAGCTTTCACTCGGTGCTCATGACTTGGACCAAAACAAGCAGCCCGTACGCAAACCTCTTCCTCTTCACTGTTCCTCTGCTGCCTCTGCTGACCCTCGGATTCAGTTTTGCGCTGAAGGTGGCGTCTCCGCCATCGCACCACTTGTCAGTGTTGATTTCTATCCTGAGTGGGATGTTTGTTGTCATCACAGGTAAACTTTAACACACGGCAAAAACTTTCACAACCTTTGAACCTTTTTTGTCACATTGCAGCCACTAATCCCCAACGTGTTTCTTAGGTTTTTTGCAATTTTGCCAAGTGCAACGAAGCGGTTTTATCAGATCAAACAATCAAACAAATAAAAAAGATTCTATTGTCCTATCGCGAAAACCTGTATTGTCAAAAACCAACACTGTAGCTGGCACAGTGAGCAATAAAAAAATCATTTTGGTGAAATTTGGAGCAGTGCCGCAAGGTTGATTGACAGGGCTAAGACCGTCCTCCTGGCTCTGATTGGTTGCTTCTGATGTGATATATTTCTGCAGATTGCTCTAGGTCCACAGGGACAAGGCAGAGGAGCTCAATTCTTTTTCACAGATCACGTGTCTCAAGTTGTACTATCACAACATGATATTTTTAACAAATATGTAAAAAATGTAAATACTGCCTCTTTAATTCCCTCTCTCCATTGGGATTTGTCACACACAATCCCAATAATACACATTGAATTTTGAGAATAATGAGAAAGTGAGACGGTTCAGTTGGTACGAATACTTTTCCTAAGCATTGAATGAAATTGCATAATATCTTATGCAAGATTAAGAGAGGAATTTTATTAATGTAAATCAATTTTTTTTCACCCCTGCAAAGCGTCCAATGGGATTCCTGGTGTTGAGCCTCTGGAGAGCCTCTACGCGCCTCTCGCTTTGATTCTTCACAGCCTTTCGCTGATCAGCTTCGCTAAAGTGTCCGAGTCTGTGCGCCAGCAGCCCTCTGACGTCCAACCCTCTGTTTTTGACATCTACTACGCTCAACTGGTTAACCAGAGTGGAGTCCTGGGCCTCCTGTGGCTTCTGCACCCAGACAAACCCTGGCTGGTGTTGAAAATGAGCAACTGGCGCAATCTGCTCTTCCACGGATACCTGCTCGCCATCGTCCTGCTGGGAATGGTGCTCAACTTCCTGGTCTGCGTTTCTGCTCTCTGCGTCTCCCCACTCGCGGCTGCGTTGCTATATTCGGCGAGGTACATGGTGCAGCCGTTTTTTCATCTTCTGTAGTTCCTCTGCATGTTATGGAATCCTTGTCTGTCTATAAGCTATCACCATTATCAAAGGTTGAAGTAGCAATTCCGAAAAAAAAAAGAAGAAGAAAAATCACACGAAAAACGTGAAAAGGTTTCCGTCAGGTCAAACGTTTAAAATTAATCCGGATAGAATTGTGACTTCTATAATTAAAAGTCTGTCACAGCCAGAAGAAATCTGCCACTAAACTTTCAAACCGAAAAAGATGAAATAAATAACAACACAGCGCACAGACCAAAATTTTGAAGAAAAGCTTTGATGTCCAAGGTTTGATGTTTGATGAGGGTTAAAATTAAGAGACATGTATCCTGTTATGACCACGTTATTTGTTCCTGTATGAAATTAGACAAACTTGGCATGTGAAATGTCTCTCTCTTTTTAATTTGATCTAAACTAACTGCACCAATGTTTATTTTAAATCCCTGTGTCATAATCAGATTAGTTTTGCTGGTTGAAGCTAATGAAAATATGTTCACATGTTGCATGTGTCTGCAAGAACCTGAAGAAAACAGGCAGTAAACTACTTCCTATACAGATTATGGTAAACCTTTGGTACAAAGCAACAAAACTTATTTTTTGTGAAAAGCTGGATTTTTCTTAATTTGAGCCAATTCTTTTAATATTATCATTTTCTTGTGCATCTTTTAACATATTTGAGCAGTATTTAAGAGATTAAAGTCCCAGGTTTCTCCTCCACTGAACAAGATCTAACTGGATCTCTGAGGAGGTTTTCTGTGAATGATTCTGAGAAGCTTTTTTTTTTTCAGATGAAACAGGATAAAGATGATCAGGTTGTTTTTTTTTTTTTTTTACATTTTTACATGACACATAAAACCACATTTGTAATCAGTGTTAAAAAAATATATGTAACCTCAGACCTTTGGCTGAATGAATCTTAAACCAGACGTTGGTTTATGTCCCTGAATGATTCTGAGAGCTCGGATGAAAGGGCACGGCACTGACAGGCTGTTATGATGCCTCTTGTTAAAGTCTGATGTAATTTAAGACATTATGTTTTTATTAATTTAACTTTAAATATGTATTTTTATATAATTTTATCAATTTGCAAGCTTTTTTTTTTTTTGAAGTAGCCAGTTCTGTTCTGTAAAAATGTGCTGTGCATGTTTAATAAAACTGAAAGAAGTGAATTGACTGTGAAAATGTGTCAATGCTGTAAGCCGATGAGTTTAAATTAGTTGAAAAAGTTGAAGTTGCAATACGTGAATTCTATGGGGTCACATCGTAGCTCGGTTGGTAGCATTGTTCCCATGCAGTAAGAATAGCAAAGGTTGTAATGGGAACCATTTTCAGAAGTCTGAAAACAGGTATTTGTTTAGAAATAGAACTATAAGTTCATTATTTTTAAATGCTATGTCACCAGAAAGCCAAAAAAGAATTTGTTCAGCATCATCAGAAAGTTTTCACACCCTTTCATTTTTATATATATATATATATATATATATATATATATATATATATATTTTTTTTTTTTTTTTTTATAGTCAAGTTACAGGCTTAACCTAAAAGCGATCGGAGGGTTTCTTTTCCTCAGTGTCAATGTGGAAAACATCTTTTTGGATTGCAGCTATTCACCCATGGATTGATATTCGTCAAATCTATTTTATAGCACATTCAACTAAAAAGCAGTTCAAAGTACTTTACATCATAATCATACAAGCATTCTCCAATCACCAGTTGTGACACAAGCAATGAACATTACCTTTGGTTGGAGCACCTTGAGCAGCAGTCACAGCCACAGGTCCTCTTGGTTACGTTTCTAAACATCTGGAATATCTATTTAGAGGTAGCTTCTTTCATTCTCTAACAGATCCCTCACAGGTCAGTGAGTAAAGAATTTGGTAACACTTCATTTGAAGGGACGTGCATAAGACTGACGTTACACCTGTAATGAACATGAAGGTTTGCAATGTTTACAGCTGTTGTCATGAAGTGTCATTCTGTAAATAATGTCACTCTCAGTGCAAAGTAGACTCTTTTACTTGACTTTTAATGTAAGTTTTAATGCAACTTTGAATAAAAATGCAATTATTTACTAAGACATGCTAAATAATGCACTTTTAATTACACTTGATGTCATTGTACCTACAGACACTTCATGACAACAGTCATGAACATTCATGAAGACTCCTTCATATCCATGACAGTGTAATGTCAGCCTTCAAATACAGTGTCACCAAGATTTTTTTAAAATATCTTTTTAAAGATCTTCAATTGAATTTGATGCCCAAGTTCTGCATTGTGTGGCCAGGTAAGGAGTAGTACATGTTTTGTTTCCCCAGACATGCTGCTTGGATTTCAGGTCAAAAAGTTCCACTTTGGTTTCATCAGATAAGACAAGTTTGTTTCTGATGGTCTGATAATCTCTAAGGCGTACATTTACAAAATGAAAGTGGGCTGCCCAGTCCTTTTTCATGATGAGTGACAACTTATGGCCTTATTGGTAAAGTACTTTAAGAGTGGTTGACGTTCTTGACGATGCCTCCATCTTCACTAGGAGATAGAGATATGTCCTTGATAAATATATTATCTTTATCTCAGATAATACTTTTGACTTCACTGCTTGGTCTCTGCTTTGATTTGCGCTTTCAACTGCGAGACTTGTTATAGGCTACTAGAATGTTCGATTTCTGGTCATGTACGATCAACTTCATTTACCCCTTGTGGACTCCTGTGGCATTGCAGAAGCATCTCAACGAAGCATTCAGATAGTGAAAGGAGGAGGAAATAAAACTATCTAGAAAACATGTTTATTATGTGTGATAACATGTAAAAAAAAATGATACAAACATGCATCCAATCACAGTATTATGTGTATTAACAGTTCATGATATAATAGGTTAATTCCCATTTTCAGTGATTTCAAAAAAAAATTGAGTTTTGCTCTACTGAAAATCCAACTTGTGTTAATCCTTAAATAAGAGGTTTTTCTGACACAACACATGACAAATATTTGACATAAAGACACCAGACTTTGTCCTCTGTCCATTCATCACCTCTGTGTCAACCAGTTCCCGACTCGTAGTTTCAGTCCTCTTCCTTTCCCTCCCCCATCTTCTCTATGAGGGATCTGAGTTGGGTGGCATTTGTATTCCCAGGCTCTGCAGCAGGTTAGAAGCAGGTCCAGCCAGTCCAGCCTGGCTGCTCAGAGACTCCAGTAGATTCGCCACCAAGTTGACATCGATGTCTAAAGGCTGGATCTCCTCCTCAGCCTCCTCCGTCAAAAGCCCGTCTCCCGTCGGAGAACGAGACGAGTCATTGTTCACGCAGGCCTTGTAGTTCTGTAAAAGTCACACATTCGCAATGGCCTCGGTGCATTTTAAACCTGCTACTTTTTGTATAAAAACATAAAAACATAGTATTTACCGTTTGACTGAAGCTTTTCCCAACATTAGTGCTCTGCAGCTCCTGATCCATTTGGTCCATGTAACTTTTGAGGCTGTCCAGAGTTTCGGCTGCGCTCATCTCTGCAGGACCAGATGAGCCTTCCTCTGTCTCATTCGCCACCTCTTCCTCCTCATCATCATCATCGTAATCATCATCCAGATCATCTGAATCCAGCTCTTCTTCTTTGCCTCCTGTGATGGAAAATTACTACAAGTTAACATCTGCTGATCGAGTTATATTAAATGCTTGTGAACTCTCACCAAAATAACTATTTGGGTTACATATACAAGGTTTCTAAGTTGTTTTCTGCAGCTGCATCAGAAGCAGACTGTCTTGCCCCTTGTTTTGAATTCCTTATCCTTGGTATGAAACTCGTGTGTTGTCTCTGCCTGGCAGAGCTTTTCACCCCAGCCCTGCATTGTTACTGATTGTCCTACAAGCTCCCTGCATTGTGCACAATATATGAATATGTGATTTCACCTGACAGTGCTTGGTAAAATAGTTTGGTTTTTTTTCCACAACCCTCCTAAAATATTTAAAATGATGAAATAAAACGACGGAACGGAAGAAGAATCAATCATTGCTCTTACGTACCTAAGAGTTTATCTAGTGCGTTGGCCATCGAGCCTGGGTCAAAACTGAAAGGCTGAGTCTGAAGGCTCCTGGAAAACATTTAAACAAAACAGGAACTATCAAACCAGAGTTAGAAAAATATATTTAAAAAAAAAAAAAGAATGACTGCATGTAACTTATCTCACCAGGGTGCTTCAGCCCCCTCATGAGACGACATGGCATTGAGGAAGTCCTTCATCCCTTGACTGACAGCTACAAGACTGTAACCTGCTTCTTCCTCTTTGGTGTCCTCCTCTTCCTCCTTCCCTGAAGCCTCCTCGACAGGCCGCTTCTGCTTGGCAGAGCTGAAGCCTTCACTGCCGACATCAGCGACCCTGCTGCTTCTCTCCTGCAGCAACTGCTCTAAATCCTGAGATGTGATTTCCAACCAGCTGTCGCCTGTAGATTAGCGAAAAGGAAAAAATAAAAATAAACAAAGGTATCATAGGAAATTGCAAATGAGTAGAGGAAGGATGATATAGGCAATGTGCACACATTTGTTTTGAGCTCTTTTATTGAGATGCAGTAGAAATTGCCAAAGTGAGAAAATGTGAGAAATGAAGTGTCGCCCTGCCCCCACGTGTTGCTGCTCAGTGGCTGTCAGTTGCGTGAAAGAGTGGTAGTTTTTTTTTTTTTCTGAAATCTTCTAAATGTGTGACACATTTTTCTTTCCTATCAAGTCTTCAATCTGATTATTTCATAGATACTTTAATAGCAAGAAAAGGATCTACTCCGTTTCTGTGAAGCTGTTCACTCACTGTCCTCCGGGGGGAGCTGTGACTCCAGTTTCTTGAACTCCTCCAGGTTGAGCGGACTGTTGTGAAGCAGCTGAAGAATCTCCTCGCCTGCAGAAATGGAGCTGAAACAAAATTCACAGCAGGAATATTGAGGGGAAAAAAGACAAGTGCGTTTTTTTTTCTTTCTTCAGTTTAATAAACATTACATTTGTCAGTCCCAACTTAAACCACAAATACAAAATTTAATTTGAAGAACGGAATCCAGCGATCTTCATGGAAATCATGAACCCTGCTGTTTACATTCATCACCTGCCAGGCTGATCTCTACACTTGAAAGCAGATGATTGAATCCTCACCTCGACTTTGAGGCAACCGACTGTTTGAAGAAGATTTCTGCAGATCTTAAGAGTTCTTTGTGAAACGCCGAACCTTCCAGCTGGCCCTGCATTTGATAACATGGACGTTAAAAACGAGCTTCCTGGGAGAAATGCTACATCTGCTGTTTATAGAAGTGTGGACAAAAAGAAGAAAAGAGTGCGACTCACTCGGAAGTAGCCGTTCTTTTTTAGACTTTCCAAGAAGTTCTTCCACTGAGGGTTGCAGCTCACAGGAGTGTCGGCCTCCGAGGACGGCAGCCTGCTCTTAGAGCACAGGATCTCAAAGCCGTGAGCCTGAGAATAAGGTGAAAACAGATTCACATTTCCACCTTTACCTTCGCCTTCTTCCTCGTGACAAAAGAAAACCCCAAACCACGCCTCACCAGTTTCGTCCCGAGTTCATGAGCCTTGTACCGTGGATGAGAGCGAGGCGGCAGGTCGAAGTCGCTCCTCCGATCTGGGGTGAACTGCTGCTGCTGCAGCTGGGCGTACAAGCAGCGGGTGAATGTCACCTGGAAATTCACGCAGGAGAAGGACACCGTGTCATGAAAGCTGAAAGGCCAGCACAAACAAATCCTGCATATTTTGCATGCGTCTACCGAGGCGAGGACTCTCGTATCAGGAGGAAACGTCTTGAAGCTGCGACAGGCCTGCAGGTCCACTGGATCCCGCAGGTAGAAGGCCGAGACCGCGGGGGCGACTAAGTCTGGACGCTGTGCCAGAACAGAGGCAACGCCGGCAGGGATGAAACAGTGGGCCCGGTGGAGATTAGCTTTAATCTTCTCTGGGTATCTACATAAATGTCCAAAAATGTACGTCATAAATTTATATATTTTTTTTTACATTCTGATCATTTCCAGAGAAGTCCTGAGGATGTTGTTCCATTTGCATTTCACATGTAATTACTGTAGAAAAAAATCAAAGAAAACTGGGATTGTGTGAAAGCTCACCCTTGTAGCCTTTTTTTTAGAGCTGAACGGATTTTGGGGCTAGCTAGACAAACTTCTGGGTGAGCCGAAAGGAGCACTAGAGCTTGTGCCAAACTGGGGACCACATCAAGAGAAAAGCCAATTGAACTGGACTTGGATGGGCAGGGAAGGATGTGCAACTCTCCCCTGTAGATGAAGACCTGCGAAAGAAAGAAGAAAAAAAAAACAAACAGCTGCTTTATTTCACTCTCCACTAAAGAAATCACACACATCCTTTCAGTCAGTCACTGTTTTATTCCTCTTAAACATGTACGTTAAGATGTGTTTTTGGCTAATCGCTGACTGACAGGCTATGTTTTTCTTTATTATAAATATTAATAGGCTGTTTGCTCCAAACTAACAGGGATTTTTATGTTAGAAATCAAACTATTGCGTAAGATGGTCAAATTAAAAATGAGGAATGTGAACATCTGGAAGACTCACTCTGTTTTCACTTGTGTCTGGGTTCAGCCACTTGGGAAGATGATCCGCTGCTTCAATAAGAAGAAAATCCCCATCGTTGTCCTCAACTCTGCCCACATAAACAGTACTTTCAGCTTATACGAAGGAAGTAAATATGAGTTATTATGTAAATCCAGCAACATCTTGTCTAACCTGGCTGCAAGTTCTGGGAACAACTCTGTGAGATGCAGCAGGAGGTAAACAATAAACCACTCATCCTCAATGTTGTCTCCATACCGAGTGCTGCCTCCAATGTGAGCGGGAACATCTCCTGTCAGCGAACAGGAAAGTTACATTGTTCAGATCCGCCGCCATGCTTTATTACAGTGAGCATCGGTAGCTTTACCGCGGTACTTAATGCATGAGATAATGTTAATGAAATGAAAGATTTTTTAAAGGCGTCTTCTCCAGGGATGTCATTAAACGTGTCTACATCTGTATATTTAAAATAAACTCATCTGAGTTGTAAAGAAAAACCAGAAAATATAACCTTTCTCGGGATGGTATTTGAGGTTGAATGGTTGATCCTGCCAGATGTACTGGACCAGAAGCTGGGCAACCTTAGCCAACATTTCCTCCGTCAGGTGTTTGAGCCGTTCTTCGGTCTGCTGGGAAGACATGCCGTTTGTCTGGACCAGAAAGAGTTTGTACTGAACCATATCTTCCGGAATCGACCTCATCTGCAGAACATCCATTGTGATTTTCTTTAGAGAAACGACTGATAAAACAACAGTAAACCAGATTCCAGAAGTCGTTGATGTGCCGTCAGTGTCTGCAAACAGTTAAACCCAAAAGAAGAAACTGTTGATTAGCGTCACCCTGTCTAGTTGTCTTCAAAATGTGACATTTTATGTCAGTCCATTGCAAAAACGTGTTTATATTTGGAGAAAACACACTCTAGTTTGGGTTACGTCGTAATCACGCCATCTGTCAGTGTTTAGGTCCTTCCCTAATTTCTAACCGGCTTCACCCTAAGACATTTGTCAGAGAGTTCCGGTTTGGTAAATGTATTAGTTACAAAGTGTCTACTGAAAAAATTATACATTTTACAAATTTAATAAATAGCTTTTTAAAAAGTATATTTTGAGATTCGTTATGGATAAAAGCAAATTAATAAAAAAGTGAAGTTGTAGACTGGTCAGAATCGGAAACATTTTACAAACGTAGTCACGTCACTACGATGAAATATGGGAAATGTAGGAAAATAACACCAAAGAGATTTTTGAAAAGCTTTATTTGTATTTGTGCTTTACAATACCATTTTAAATAAAATTGAACCTTAAGAATAAAACCGAAATCCACAATAATTAACAACAACAACAAGATCAATTTGTGGAAAATAAATATCTGATCAAATAAGGCTGAAGAGTAATAAAATATAAGTACACAGAGTAAACATACTATTAATCGACGAGGACATAATGCGACTTAATTACAAAGTAAAAAAAAAATAAATAAATTAATCTTCAATGTCTGGATACAAATGATCTGTGCATTGAACGTATATGGGGAAAAAGCAATATACAATGCAATACAACAAAGCGGTACATGTTTTTCTACTTTTCACAGTGTTATACAAAGTTTTTACTAAACATACGTTATAATATTGTTGCTGTTTTTTTAAAGAAATGTATGCAGTTTTTCTCTTTTTGTCAATTTTTTCTCCATGAGTCTATATTTTATTTTTTCCCAAAACAGGTCTAGCAAAATAATTTTATTATGCACGTGACAGAATTATTTTCCCAGAGCAGAAATACATCTCCCAGGTAACCGTGCGGCTGTGAAGCCGCGTCTCCATGACAGCCGTGCTATTGTTGTCGTCGTTGGTGCTAGTTAGCATCGCAAATTCTCAAATAATTTAGACTCTAAGAAAGACAGACAGGTAAATATTTGACCACATTCGACAGCTATTTGGTGTAGCCAGACTAAACCGACGATGAGTCAAATTATACAAGTGCTGCGGCACCACCTTTCTCTTATAGTGCGTTTGTGTCACCGTTCATGCAACGCTAGTTAGCTCATTTTCAAGTGTAGCCTCCCCCTCCAGCGTTAGCCGCAGCCCCGTCCAATATTCCAGATCCAGGCTTTTACCTGGTGGGTACCTACAGGGCGACTGGAGGAGATGTTGGAGCTCCCTCTATGCTGTTTGCAGAGAGTCGAGCGAGAGGAGGCGGGGATGAGAGACGTGGTCTCGAGCCCTTGAACCGGAGAGAAAAGAGGATGATTTCACGGTACAACAGGAGACCAGTATCGCATAAACTTGAGATGTGAGTACCAAGCAGTTTTTCCCCCCACTGTGCTCTGTAAACTAGTTGTAGGTCTTTATATAAATTGCTCCACTTTAATCATTATCTATTTGTTATCAGTATAATTATTATCATGTAGCTATTTGCTTAGACACCAGTGTCAATTTTAGCGGTAGACGAGAAGATTATGTTTTGATTGCCTGGTGTAGGCACAGGCCAGTATGAGATTCTAATGGTATGATAACCTTGAGTGAAGTGTCTCCGTTTCAAGGTATCTACATGTTAAAAGAAAGTATTTAACATGATCCAAGTGGTTTCTTTAAAACAGAGAAGCGACAGTTGTTCCTACTACTGTAAAGATAATCCAGTATATGGATTATCAGTAAAAATAATGAGATAAAAAGTAATGCTTTTACACAACCATAGCAAGCTGATATTAGCTGCTAAATGCAAATAGCTGAGGCTCCATTAATTTTTATTTATCACACTGGAAATATATCCAAATAGTCACACTTCTCTCATTTTTTTAGTCTCCAGCATTGCATCGCAGGAGGAGGCGATGCAATGCTGTTCTCTCTGCTCCATAGTTCATAGTTTAGGTAACTTTGGTTAGTCTGGCACTTTTTTTATGCATCTTATTATAAAGGACTGTAAACCACAGTGAAGTTATGAAGAAATATTTTTTGTTAACCTTTTAAAACTTTTGTCTACTTCAATAATGGTAATCAGTTTATGCTCCATATTCTTGGTACAAGTAGTTTGTGGTACTATCTAAAGCCTAAGCTAATTTTACTTAGCTTAGGCTAAGTAAAATTATGCAATCTTTTTTGAGCTTTTTCTTTCATAGTGGAGGTGTTTAATGTCATTTACAAGTTTTATTAGTTCCCAAGGAGATAGTATTGTTTCAGTCCACCTTCTCCCACCTTTTTTTCATGATTTTCTGTTGTTTCAGTAGAAGAGAAACACAGCATCTCTCTTATGTCATCACGGAGACAAGCTGTCAGGCGTTCATCCTCAAACGCCATGTTGCCGATCATTTCTCAATGTCCCTTCTGTGCAGTCGTGGTTTGTCTCGAAGCAGCCTCGATCACCACCCTCTCCCTGAAGAAGCAGACGATATCGAAACCTCTCCGCATTACCTCCACGACCTGCAGGAAGCCGTCTCTGCACACAACAGGTGACCAAGTGCCTGCAGGCTTGAGTTCGCCTCCCCCCACCCCTTTAACGTTCAAACCTTTGCACGTCCAGAGCAAGAGCAAGACGTAGAACAAGCGTTTGCACTGAGTGCGCAAACACAGACACTCTGGATATTTTGTAACTGTACACCGTCTTGAGCAGACAGCCGATTCTCCGAGTTCTCGCCATGTGACACCCAGAAGCAGCGGATTAATTAATATCACATTGCCTCCTTCAGATGTGCAGTCAAAAGGATGAATAATTAGGCAGGCTGTTAGAATATTCTATTAAGTTGACATTTGCTCCTTATTTCCACTTTGATTCTATCACCAGTCACTTCTAATTATATTTCTGTAGCCCCATTAAAGAGATTTATTTGGCATTTAAATGTATATTATTAGACCGGTTTTGTTTATTCACATGAAATATAGAAAAATAAATAGATTTGGCCTAAAAAGTCTTTGAGCATTATCATAGATTTTGTACCCTCTGCACATTTCTTACAGGAGATTCAGTGCCTTGGAAAGTATTTATACTTCTTGAGTGTTGGTGTTAGACTGTTTCACATTTCATCCTCAAACTTCAATGCATTTCACTAGGATTGTGTTAGATAACCTTACAGAGAGGAGAAGTTGAAGGTTAATGGCACTTTTTACAACTAAACATAGAAGTCTTATGGGCATGGCTTTACCAGCTTTGCACATTTAGAGACTCAAAAAGTCAAAGTAGTTCGACCTCCATCAGATTAGTTAGAGGGCATCCGTAAAAAAAAAAAAAAGCAATTTTCGTAGCTTCTCGGTTGGATTTAAGTCTTGACTTTGGCTGATTAAAAGTAAAAGATTACTGTGTTTTCCATGCAGCTCGCAGACATCTGCTGCCTCGGACCACTCCGACTGCCCAACCGTCATCTCAGTATCACCCAGCCAGTCCTGGTCCGGCATTCACAGCTCCACAGGAACCGGCATCTCCACAGAAAGGAGCTCCGTTTTCTCTTGGGGCTATGATGTAAGTCTGCTCTTCTTCAGAAAGAAATCTTGGCATGAAATGAAACCCCCTTCTCCACCCCCCCGCCTCCCTCCAACCCTGTGAGTTGTAAAAGACGTTCCTTTTTTTTGTGCTGAATGCCTTCTCTACAGTTTGTTCTGCTTCTACACAAGCATGCTGCCACATTTTAATTAAGTCTAACCAGCATTTATCACCTTTTGGAAAATGTGTGGGAAACAGAAACAGTATCCGTGTAATATACCAGATGGCTAATTTGCATGCTGGTTGTTTTTATGCAAGACCTCGTTCTTGTTGCTTCGCTTCCCTGTTCTTTCTACATTAAAACTATTTTCAACTCCTAATGCTTTTAAGAAAAATAATAACTCGCAGCTCTACTCTTTTTCTTCCTGTGTCCCTCTATTTTTTTTTTGTATTTTAAATGATTGCTCCACCTGCGACAGTCCATAGGAGCTTATTTTCTTAATAAACTCTGCAGAATCTTTGCAGATGGGACCAGAATGCAAAGCAGCAGCTTTCAACAGTAGATTTGGCATACCAGAACAGAGGGATAGATATCTTCCCCGACTGTGTTTTTGTTTGTGCGTCCCACAGGAGTTTGACAAGGCGGCGTCGCGGCAGGTGCAGCAGATGTTTGATGAGATCGACAAGGAGCTGTACGAAGGGAGAGGCTGTGGCGGGGGGATACTCCAGGGGCTGCAGGACGAATGCCAGCAGTGGACCACACGCTTTCCACATCTTCGGTAACTTATCTGTTGTTTGTCCTTCAGCTCGTAGCTTTTGTTTTGTTTTTCAAAGTTTACTTTTTCATTTTCTCTGTGTGTGTGTGTGTTTGTGTGTCCCTCAGGATCGTGGGGACTCAGCTTTTGTGTCCCACCGACGAGGGCTTCCAGTGGTACGCCACTCCAGGGACAGTCAGTCTTGCCAGCAGCCCGTCAACAGACAGAAAAACTACTGTGAAGAGCCAAGGCAAAGAGAAAGGGGCTGCAGAGTAAGTTTTAAAAACACAGACCCACTGGTTTGCTGACGGATTGAAGAATTTCAGGCACTTTATCATCTCAGAGGTAGTTTTCTTTTGCTGGTGGTCACATCGGATTCTTTTTAGCCAATCGAAAATGTTATGTCTTCTTCATCAGCTCATTCAATCTTTATTCACTGTATTCAGTAGTTTCTCTGCAAATTTGTTATTTTAAAGCTGTTATAAATAAGTCCTGACTGACTCTAGCTCTGTGACCTACATATTCTGCCTTTTTAATTAAGTATTTGGGCCAATGTCAAGTTGGATATTTAAAATATACAGATGGGACTCCAAAGTAGTGTGCACAAGGCTGTGACACTGTCTGACTAGAACGCTTACAAACTGGGTTGGTGTGATCAGATCAGGTTGCATATGCATATATGCATGACGCACCTCAAAAATCCCAAATGTTACCAAGTATTTTTGTCTAGATTTTAGTGCAAGCATGTTAGTACATTTGAAATAGGAAAAAAAGGTAACTTACAAGTAACTTTTCAGCAAGAAATATGAGCCAGTTTTAAGTCAGTAATTCAAGAGAACTAAAATAGTTGCTGTGGAAACTAGACCAAAAACACTTGGTAAGATTAAATGTGTTTGCATTGTGTTTTTTTTCTGCATCTCAAGATGTGTTTTAAGACTAATTTGCTTTCTTCAGTGTTTTTATGCCTGTACTGAGAATCCTGCAAAAATAATTTGAGCAATGTTGTCTTTTTTTGGGAAAATATAATAGGTTGAATGTTCAGGGCAGGAAAGCTGCACTGATCAAAGAGTGCGATGGCCCTCCCAACAGCGAGCCTAGCAGCTACGACCAGCCGAGAGTGATTGAAGTGGAGGGAGTGATGGAGGAATATCTGGCTTTTGATAGCCGGGACTTGTGAGTTGTCCGCATTCATAAATCACATAAATCCCAAAAAGTCCTCCTGTGTAAGTGCTATTCCCTTCACAGTACAGTAGAACGAGTATTTTCTTTCTCCAAAAGGAATGAGTGTCATGAGGAATGTCCGGAGTCTGTTCGGAGGCATCACTGCCTGCCCCCGGTCTCACCGTACTGCTGCCGCCGGCAGGCTGTTCTCGACCTGCTGTTTGATGACGTCTGGCGGGAGCTGGTCGGTTGGATGAAAGAGCTGGTTCAACGTCACTGGGAGTGCTGCACCTCCCGTAATGCTAAACGTTTCTACTTTTATAATAGAGTTGAACTTTTACACATGCAGGGTTCTTTCACAGTCTGGAAAAATACTGGAATTTGATGGTAGTCGTATCAGGATATGTATGGAAGAAGAACCTGAGCGTCTGGGAGAATATTTCTGTTTCCAGAACTATTCTTCCTTCCTTCCTTGTGTCATTCCTCTCTTTAGTTCCTTCGTTGTGTTGTCTCTCTTTCCTTCCTTCCAGTTTTTTTTAATGGTTTTTAAAAATATCTGCCATAAATTTAAGGACTCTGGGGAACGTTTTTTATTTACTATTTTCCAACGACAAAGTTGTAAAGTTGAGTGTGGAAAACTAGGGAATTTTTAAATGTAAAAATGTGTTTACATTTATGCGTTTCTGAATATTAATGTTGATATGTTATTGACAGATGATGAAACACTATCTGGGAGCCTGAGCCCTGTGCAGCCAGATGCTCTGAATCCTTTCATGCTGCTCTCCTCGCTGCCCGCCGCACTTCCAAAACCGGGTCAGAGCCGAGTGCCACCGCTCACGTCTGGACAGCAGCTCCAGGTCAGTGGTGTGAGAAGGACTAGATAATGAGAGGCGGCTTATTTCACAAATATCAGTCGGAGTTAATCAGAAAACAAGTTCGGACTTTTTCTCAGTCTACTTCAATGAAAACAATTTGACATCGACAGAACCTGGTAAAAACTCCTATTTAACCCCTGATAAAGGAGACTAAAAGCTTTGTTTTATTGAAGCAGCACATCATCACAGATATTTTTATTTATATATTTATGATCTGATTTTTTTTTTATTATTTGGAGGGGGAAAAATATCTTCTGTTAAAAGAAAGTTGTTTTTAACAAATTATCTTACAACGTCAGTAATTCCTTTAAGTTGTATGCAGCTGAAGGCACAAACACTCCATGCGGGTCCGGTGTGAAACATAGGGTGAGGGTTTGGATACTCGCCTGCTGTTAAGTTTGGTAGAGGATCTGTGATGCAGTGGTCCTGTTTCTCCTCCACAGGCCCTGGGAGCTTTATTATCCTTCATTAACTCTTTGAAACATCAGGGAAATTAAAACGTCTGCTAGAAAGCTGAAAATGAATGCTCATCGAGTCTCTAAGTAATATAGCAATCCAAAAAAATACTAAAAAAAGGTTAAATGGTTCACCGATGGCTTATCTCCAAAGCAACTCATAAAGTGTTGTCCTTTTGGAAAAGGGAGGGGTTGAACAAAGTGTTGTACCATTGTTATGTCCTAAATTGGAGTTATACTCCCTACTGAATAAAATGTAGCTAAATTACAGGTTAGATTTTTTTTTTTTTTTTTTTGAAAATATTCTGCACCAGCTTATGATCCTACCACAAAAGAGATTTATTTTAAGACTATCTGAACATCTTTACCAGGGGGTGCCAATCAGTTCGGAGAGGTCTGTGCTTGAGGCAGTAAGTAAAGCGTTTTCAGTCGGGACGTCTTGTGTTCCCCAGAGTTTTCATTCCTGCCTGTTACTCTTCACTTTCTCAGTCAGTCTGCTTCAGTCCCTTTTTTCTAAAGTATTTTTGGACGTGCTGTTTTTGTATATTTTGCCTTCTTAACTCTGTATTCCTCTACTTTCTCCACTGTTTCTTCTCTACTTTCACCATATCTGCTGTCTTTCTTCGAACGTGCCAATCCTCCCTCCCCACCCGGCCCTCTTTTCTAAAGAACACAAAGTCAAGGGGCTCAAAGCACAAGTCCAGATGGAAATCCAAAAAGCAGAAAAGGCCTTCAGCTGTATGTAACTCTCCTGCTTCAAGCCAGAGCAGTAGTGGGATGTGTGCACGCCATCTGTAGAAGCTCATTATCCTGAATATCTGTGTTTGTGCCTGTTGATTAACACCAAAGCATCCCCACTGTTCATCTCTTTAATCATCTTCAACACATTTGTGAGACGCACAACTTCTTTTTTTTTTTAATTTCGATGCTTTTCTTTTCGAATCTTTTTGAATGTTTACTGCAATTATCCGTTTGGTGTCTTCGCTGCATGATGGCTGTATTTGGAAGTAACTAACTCGGGTTCTCCAGGGATTCCTCCCTTCTTTTGCATCCCGCTTCGTCGTCTCTGTCCTTAAACCACGCTTCTCAAAATTTTTGCATGTTCCGCCTCTCTTGTTGTCTCCGCTCAGTCCTGTTTTTCCTACGCTCAGGCTGGCAGGACGCCTGCAGGGGCAGCGGCAACGCAGCACAACCTGAACGACCTCATCGTGATTCACAGCATCCCCCTGCAGCAGAGAAACCTGTCTGTGCTGGAGAGAAGCCAGTAAGAAGACATCTCACCCTTCGCGAAGGCGCTTCGTTTCTGGTTTAGAGCAGTCGATCCACCGTGGGTCTCTCTCTCTCTCTCTGTTCAAACGCAGGGATCCGGAGGAGCGCCCGTCTCACAGGCCAGTCTCGAGCGCCATCCCTTCCAGCAGACCTCGTCCTCGCAGAGCCCTGGAGCAGAGCTCTTCCTCTTTGTCCCGCCAACTGCAGTCAGCTCGCCGCCGAAACCCTCCTCCCCGAAACTTGCTGCCCCTTGTTCCGAGTTTGAGTCAGGCCGGGACAGGGGGATACCTGGACGAGGTCATCCGTGGGACACGACTGTGAGTTGAAGCATTGCAGTAACCCTACTGAACGCCCTGCACTCCCCCTAGGCCACCGTTTTTTTTTTTTTAATGTAAACAAATGTCACTCGGAGTCATGGCTGTGAGCTATCTTAGCCCGTAAATTTGAGCCGAACTTTGGATAAAACAAATTTTGATCTAATTTTCCATCCAAAGCAGTTAAAATCATAATAAGAGAATTAGAATACGTTTGATCCTTAAAGTTAAATATAGTCTCATCAACTCTAACCGTTTATAAAATGTCAGCGTCACAGAACCGCAGCTGTCATTCTTCTAGCTGGAAACAATTGAACTTTTCAACAAAAAAAATCTGAAAAGCGGTCCGCCTCTCTCCAACAGAACCACAGCCAGCGACCGATTAACATCTCCGCTGGTGGCCCTGAGCCGCAACACTCCCCTACCCCCCATCGGAACCGGAGACGGCGAGTCGTCCCACCCAGGGCTGCTGTCAAAGCTCACACAGGTACAGATGTCAGCACCGCAAATATGGCTGGTGTCATTCATCACCGACATGTCGAACGCTGTGTGGAGCTGTGCAAAAATATCCATGCCTCTTAAACCTTTTCACGTTTTGTCACTTCGTAACATTAAACATCAATGGATTAACCAGTGCTCTGTGAAATGCTTAAAGTTTAGGACATTACTACGTAGCTGCTGATTTTTTCCCCCATGATGGTTTGCGTTCCATATTTTAATCCCTGCAGCGTCAGAAAGGCCCTTCCAGCCGCGCCCACAGCGCCTTACACGATGAAGCTCAAAGCTCCGTACCGAGGGATCGTCACCACATACTAGACGTCTTCTCTCGTCCCAACACGACACACACGTACAGGGTGAGAGATTTATTTTAGTTTTGTTTTGATTCCTCAAAGACTGAAACATCGCTTCTATATTTTACTGCAGCCTTTAATGTGTTATATTTGCATGTTCCGATTGAAGGCTGTTGTGACGAACCTCTGATTTTGCCTTTCAGTCAGACACTCCGTACCGGAGTTCCTTCACCGTGCTGGACAATATCGGGCAGGGTCGGCCAGGAAGAGCCTCTGTAGGCACAGGTCAGAAACCCTGTTGTTCAAAACCAGGAAGAAGACTAAACACATGATGCACTTTAGTTGCTCATAGCCTCTTATGCTCCATTATACCGAGCGGCTCATCTCATTTTAAATGACGTATCTCATGGTTGAACTGCGGCTGCAGTCGGGGCTAGTCAGTGCTGCACAAATGTGGTCATCCCTGTTCTTCTCGCATCTACACACTTTTTTCTTCCACTCAACCTTCAGTTAATGTGCTTCTGTACAACCCTGTGTGAGCAGCTGGCTTCTTTAACAAATCACTTTTGAGATTTACTGTCCTATTAAGTGACCACTCTTCCAAAAACTACAATTTCTGCATCAAATTTTAATTGTCTTTATGTAATATGTTAATTTTTTGAGAGTCTGAATTTTAGGTTTTGGTTGGCCATAAGCCACAATCGCCAAAATGAACAAAAACACAAACGTTTCACTCTCTAAGATTTCTTTTTGAATTGTATTGCTGAAAGAAATCAGTAATTATTGGCATTTCTCAGCTAGTTGGAAACTCACTTCACACCGTAGTGTTTTTAACAGCTTAGCTTTCTGTTAGGGCTGTGTTTAACGACTTCCACGTTAATGTTTTCCTCCAGACTCTCTGGGAATCGGTGTGACCGGTGTCGGTCTCGGCATCAGCAGCTCGTCTTTCTTGGACTCATATCCTCACCACCTGCTGGGGCCGTCGCCCATCAAAGACGAAGAAGAGCCCGAGCCTCAGAGCCCTGTCGCAGGTCAGTAAAATAACTCGGCTGAACTCGGGTTAGGCCGTCTTCTGTGTGAAACATTCCATTTCTGAGCAGCAAAAACAGCTCAGGTTTATCGTCGGATGTTCCTCCGTTTTCCAGCAGCCGCTCCTGTTCCGTCTCGCTCCTACACCCGCAGCGGCATCTCATCCAGATCCAGCAGGCCTGGCTTGTAGTTTCCCCCCCGGCCTTGATCTCAACCACCTCCCTGCTATTCATCTTTACCAGCATCATCTCTGCCCTCTGTCTTGTTTCGAAGTAGTTTGTTTTTGTTGATTACATTTTTTTAAGGCCTATTTTTTATTTTTTTTTATTTCAGAAATCACCTTGTGGACCTGCCAAATGTGAAAAACGATCAGTCTTTGTACAGTATGGGGTCATATGTGTGGCGGTGAATGTTTGATGAGAATGAGTATTTATTTATGCGAATATGCCATATAAAAATCAGCATATTCATGTGTTGCTATAAATGTAAATGACTATGCAGGGAAACCTATAAACCATATCTGCTCATAGGACATGTTCCTCCCCGCTCTGATGTCAGGGAGCTTTGTACTGTATCAAAATCCAACCGTCCCTCAGAAAGACAGCGCCGTCTCAATGGCTCTCCATAATCGAGGTGCTTTTGCCGGAATTATCCTACAATGTAGGAATCTTATAACATACACATTATTTGTAAATAACAAAAGGAATTTATTCATGGTGTCTGAACAAAGTGGTGTATTTAATATAATTTACTTGCTCTTTGTTTGAGCAAAGCCAACTGGTCGTACTTTGACGAGTAACATCAGGGTTTGTGCACAAATAGTTTCTTTACTTATTTGTCACAACCCCCCCACCCCCCCTCAATGCTATTATCTGTTATGTAATAAAAAAAAAAATAATAAAGCGTATAAATGATGTAAACGCATGCATTTATTAATAGAACTTTTACAACACATTACAAGAAATAAGAGGATTTACATGTTTGTGTAGGCTGAAACAGTTTTGCAATCAGTTATCCTTAAAACACTTGTCTGAACTGGAATAACAACATAAAAAAACTTCTTTTTTTTTCCCCTAAGATTTATTTTTTGGCTCTTTTTCCTTTTTGTTGTTTCGTGCCTTTTTGCGAGTACTTTGCTTCCAGATCTGACAGCAAACTGTTGAAATTCCTCTCTCTGGACTGCTGGTTTTTCTGCAAAAACGTGGAAGAGATTAAAGTCAGGCCAGCCGAGCAGAACCCATTGCATTTTTTTTTTTTTTTGTAGGGACGCGATACCTTTAGCATCATGACAAGGCTCTCCTCGTCCTCGCCGAGCCCCATTTCTTTCTGCATTTCCTCGGCTTCTTCTCGCTCCCGGTCAGCCTGAGGGATCAGTTCCAAACCGACGCCGTTAGCGAAGTGGAAAGATGACAGGCGTTTGTCTGTGCGTGTGCATGTGTTGCGCAAGAACAGGAAACGGTTCAGTTCTCACCCTCTTTCTCCGAGCCCTCTTCTTCGCCTGACTCTCCTTCGTAAAAGCTCGGAAGGCCTCCACCTCTCCGCTCTTGATGGCAGCCTGGATGATGCGGCACAGCCTGGGCTCGTCCTCCTGAGAGCTGCAGAGAGCCGACGCCGTGATGGCATCCATGTCCCCCTCGTGCTGCACGTACAGCCGGATCACGTCCTCCCGCTCTTCGTCGGATCCCTTGTACTTTTTCTCAAATTCGAGGATGTCCTGCACTGTGATCTAGGAGAGGAACAGAAAGACAGATCACCGTAACAGGTAGCCTAATTCTGACTCCAGGGTTGTTGTTTTTTTTATGTGTTTTTTTTTTTTTCTTAATCAGGAGCAAATATTTAAAATGGAGTTACTTTCATACAGACGCACAAACAAAGAAAAACAAACACTTTTCAGCAAAGTGAAGAATGGTTTTCTGTTTGACTTAGTGTCTCACACACTCAATACAAAACAAAAATCCCACTAAATAAATAAACTTTTTTGATGCATTTCAAGGTTGGAATGACGATGCAAGAAAACAAACAAAAAAAAAAACAAAAAAAAACAAAAAACTTGAATAATGAAAATTATGCATAAAGACTCAGAAATATACATACACCTTCACTGATATTCAATGACTCTTAGCAAATTGTACATCTACAAGCATTTTATTGGCCATTAACGAGGTCAATGACCTTATTATAATGTGTGTGACCGCTCTGACAGAATTTACAGGTCTGTTGTTTCTTATTCAGCTTTTGGGCGAAGTTTAGAAGTGTTTTATAGGTTTAGGGCCAGAGCCATTTCAGAGTCTTGATACAAGCCTGCTTTATCAATTCCATTTGGTTCTAGCTGGTTAAAACTAGGTCAAATTTTAATGTTCAGAACAAAAACAGAGTCACCACATCTTGCCTTGGAATAAAGCAACACGTTTTATTATAAAGCAATAACATGAAGCTTAATCTAGTTTAACACTAACCAATTTCAATTGAACTCTATTAGTATCTGATAAGAGTAGTAGTTAAATATCTACAAAATGTGCTGATGCAATAAAAAAGTGTGTGCTTGCCCTGCAACTTGCTTACTGACATTTATCTAGACATTAGTGGGCATGTATGAATATTTTGGATAGAAAAAAAAATTAACTGACAACTACGTCTAGCCTTTCAGTGTTGTTCAAAATGTTTTTGTTATGGTTACTGCATTATTTTAAATCCATCATAACTGAAATTGATAAAAAAAGAAAAAGTAAACTAATAATCTATCAGCAGTTAATGCACACAAGGCTTGAGGTTAATAAATGCACACAAATAAACGGGCATTGCATTAAAACAGCTTTGATAGCAAAAGAAAAAACTTCTGTGCATGTGCTGCTTTTGGGACGTGACCACTGTTGTATTTCAGTACCTTGGGGAAGAGCAGTCTCCAGTATTCTTCCCAGCAGCGGTCCTGACTGAGGACGTCCGACTCTTCATCCACCAACCCCTGCTCATCATACACGGCCCTCTGCTCCTTGTCGCTCAGTACTGCATAAAGCTTTCCCAGCACCTACGGGTAAATTTTTTTACACTCAAATGTAACCGTGAATTAACAGTCCGAAACATTTCTAGTCAGCATTGAAACTCGATTCTTAAACGTGTCGGCGCCGCAGCACTGACGGAAAACATGCAATAAATATGTTTTTGAGACAGCTAATGTTGGGTTTTTTCAGACGTTATCGCAAATATAAGTTAGCTTCAGTTAGTTATGCTAGTTCCTAGCTTGCCAGTTTTGAAAGCTGACCTGAAACTTCTCTGTGGCTTGCGGGTCGTCTGGAGCCCTGTCTGGATGGACTTTCAGCGACACTTTGTAGTAGTTCTTTCGGATGTCTGCCTCACTCGCCTCTTTGTTTACACCCAGAACCTCGTACAGATTGGAGGTGTTGAACAGCTCCCGACACCGCTCGAGCAAACCCATCGTAGAAGAAAGAGTCCTGGTTTAACGGGGTAAGTTGGTACAGGGTCTAGTTGGCACAGTGTCCACACGATCTAAATCGATTATTTGACGGCAATACTTAAATAATTGCTCAAGTATTCTCCGGGTCCTAAGCTGTTAACGTCACTTTGGCGCGCTGGCCTATCCTTTACATCCGTACGTGCAGGGACGCGCTTACGTAACATTGTACGCGTTCTTTCATTGGTTGTACTCAGAGCCTGCCTTTTTTTACGTAGCATTTTTTTCCTGTTTCACCCCTCCTCGGCCCTCAATTAATACACTTTATGGAGTAATTAAACTGCAATATGAAGAAATGCATAATTAGTAAAATATGGGGGGGCGGGGGGGAATAGAATGATATTCGAAATAAATTTAACAATCTCTGAGATTCAAACAACGTAAAGAAAAAAAAAAGAAAAAAATGTAGAGTTACCTCTCATTTCTTTATCCTGACCGAGAAATGACCAATTTCAGGTTTGCTAATAGAGTCCAGCAGATTTGAAATAACATATTTTGCTATTAAATTCCATCAGAGCTTCCAAGGTTTTTTGGAAGAGAAACTTGCCCCGCAGCATCTATGTGTGAATTACTGTCATGTTGTTACAATATGCTTAAAGACCTTTGTTTCATTTTGACACCACAAATAGAAAATATGAAAACAAAACAAAAAAATGTTTTGAAAAAAATATATTTTGCATATTGGAAGAAAGCTATTAAGAAATCCAGAAAACAATAAGTAGGTGAAAAATACAATGAACGTATAAATGATCAAACTCATTATACAAATTACTGCAGTTTATTGAGCAGTTCAATTGCTATTACCAAAGTTATGTATTGAAGTACTGAAGCAAAGAGTGGAATCTCTCAACACAATTTGCCAATTGTAATTTACCAAAAAGGCCTTTTCTGTCCTAACATCACAAACATAACCATTTAAAATTTTGCTGGGCAACAGACGGTGTAGGTGGATTTTGCATGAAACAAAGGATGAATGCTGAGTGTGGAAAAGCAGTCATGCTAAGTATGGTGGAGGATCTGTGATGATGTGGCTCTGTTTCTATTCCAAAAGCCATGAGAACATCATCATCATGGCATCATGCACACTTTGAAATACCAGTGCATTAAAAAACAAAACAAAACAAAACAAAACAAAACAAAAAAAAACATGTGGTTGACTCAAACATTAAATGAAACGTTTCTTTTTGTTTGTTTTTCATTTAGTTTTTCAACCAGATAATACTGCGTTGCTGAATCAACACTGATTTAATTTATAAGACACAAATTTAGTTTTCTTCCAGCAGTTAGTGGTCATCATTTTCCCCAAACCTACTCAGAAGTAGAACACATAGAGACATTGTGTAAAGAGGAATCTCTCTGACAATGTTGCTCCAACTTTGTGAATTGTTCAATAGTGTTATAGGGGAAGATAAATTATCCTGTTGGATTAATGGGGCTGTTCAAATTAAGAACAGCAGGGTTATAAACAATTGTGCTAACAATGATTTTGTTAAAAATTAATATTTTAACACATAGTCTTTTCCCCCTTTGATAAATTATGCTCAAGTCAAAGAGAAGATTTGTCTAAAACTTTTAGTGAGACTACAATAAAACCTCAATTTATTTTAAGGCTTTTGACACATCTTTATTGGGGCTGATCAAAAAGGCATCCGGTACTGTACACTTACCGTACCTTCTTGTTAGAGAACTTAGATGCTTAGTCTCTCTTACAGTGCATTTGTTATCACCAGTTCCAGGCAATGCAAATTTCTCTGGCCAGAAGGTATAAGTTAACTTGAGCTGTTTGATGGAAGATTTCATATTTTAGGCTTTATACAATATAATCCATCACCCAGGAGTACACAGATACCTTAGTATTTATTGATGACTTTGAAGCAGCACAAGAATACATCAAAGACAATGAGGCAAGCCACTAGAAATTTCACACTGCTTCATGCGAAAGCAGAACACAAAGACAAACACAGACTTTGAATTTAGCATCTTCAAGATCATTTCCACCTGTGTTTATTAGTTTGTACAAAATGCAGCTCTGCAGGTGCATGCTGCGATTCCCTACGTCTCAGATCTTCTCTCATTATTGCCCCATCTGCTTCTGTTGCGTCTTTGGCACAGTCTCCTTTGTTGTTTTCATAATGACTTTCTGTCATCTCAAACCTTGCCCGTCCATTGTACCCAGACACAGGCAAAAAAAAAAAAAAAAAAAAAGCATTTGGATAACTGGCATGTCATTGTGAGGATCTGCAACGAGGAACAAAATGACAAGAGCACAAAAGTTTTGTAAATGTTATGAACTTTTGCTGGTGTGTACATCCTTCCCTAATTCTTGCCGTCCACTTGCATTGATAAAGTGGAGTTTGTGTGCGACCACTTTTTTCTTCAAGAGAACATTTCTTCTTTTTTTTTTTGTTTGTTTGTTGCAAAATGCCTCCTGACAACAATCAAATGGCTTGAGCTCTTGGTCTCTTTACAGCATGTCCGGGGGCTGATGCACTTTCCCGTAAACCGGGACAACCTGTGAGCCTCCTCTAGGGGGCGGCAGCTCAGCATTCCTTTCTGGTCTTCACCATCTTGCTGGCATACTTGATAGGGATCCCCCAGCGTCTCATTAGATACACATCAAACACATAGGCCACTCCTGGCTCCAGGCCCCCGATCACAGCTGTAGTGACGGCCCGTCGAGGATTCAGCTCTTGGAAATACTTGCAGAGAACCCTTTCAGTGTCGGAGCGAGACTCTGGGCCCAGACAGGGCGCGGTCAGAGCCGATGCTCCCCCAGCTTCTGCATCAAAGCCACTGAGCTTTCTGCGGTATACACAGTACAGACTTCTTTCCTCCGTTCCCATCCAGGCCAGTGTGACGCTGTTGCAACCTCGCAGCCGGTTGAAAGATTTTATCTGCAAGGTGGACGGCAGAGATGGGACCCCTCTGCGGTGGTAGGCGGATGAAACTTGCATTTTGACCGAAGCTTTCAGAGCTGCTAGTCGAGCTGCGTCTTTAACAGAAGTTACTTTGCTCATTGCAGTTCCTTCTTGTTGTAAGTGGATAAGATAGGATGGACTTCCTTGGAGCCAAATGTGGATTAACTCTGCTTCCACACCCTGAGTGGTCAAAACCCGTCCCTTACTGGACACAGTTACCTTCATCTTTTCACCCCCACCACAGCTCTGCAAGGTGAGGAGGCCACTCTGCTGCCATCCCCGAGGACGGAAACTGAAGAACTGCTGCGAGTCTGAGCCTCCGTCCTGAAAGGTCACCCACCTTAGCTCACCTTCTCTCAGAGGCAGGACTGCAGCTTGAGCTTCCTCGTGCGTCCGCGCAGAAGCCCCCTTGTACGCCGCGCTGGTCCCGTTCACCTTATCCAACACAAAAACGTCAAAGTAATACGAGGTGTCAGGCAGGAGCTCGGAGACCGTGCAAACGTTCTCCGTCCCCTGACACGCGCACTGAAGATTATCAAAATCATCAGCAAGTGAAGACGGCAGACTCTGGGACTCGGGATAACTCTCCCACTGCTCCCACCACCACTCTTTTAAGATCGGCCATGGTGTTGCTTGCCTCTTTTTCTCCTTCTTGCCTTGACTCCGATCTTTCTCCCCTCTCTCCCTCTCTTGAGCAGCGCAGAGGCTGGGGTAGTTTTGCAGAGAGTTAACGAGGACGCAATAATCGTAACCGTTTTTGGCTTTTGGGAGGCTTGTTATGGAGGCACTGGGCTGCCAGCTGAGGGTGACACTGGTCATACCAACTCCTAACTTGTGAACTCGCGGGTCAGCTGGTAGTCGAGGGAATATGCCTGAAGGCCCTTGGCCTTCGTGGAGGAAGACCGTAGCTCTGGTGCTTTGCAGTTCTGAACGCAGCCTCACGACGTAGACAGAAGCGCTGAGATGTGAAGGGCCGTTGTAGGCGTCCACTGTGTCACCGGTGAAGCTGTGGATTTTCTCTTCTGTGCCAGGGCCTCGCCACCACACCTCGGGCGTGCTTTTCTTGGTGCTCCCTGGAGGAAAAGAACATGAGTATTTAATTCTACATTGAAGTCGAACTCATCTTGAAAACAGATGTGCTTGTTTTGAACCAAATTATCGCTTTAACTTACTTAACTATGCGCATCAACACTAAATAATTAAGACTAGTGAGAACTTCAAGGAAAGGAAATTACATTGAGCTGAACTTGCACTACCGATCCCTGACAGTTTCTGAAAAATATTTAAGAGCCTTTGGATTTTCAACAAATACTTTTTGCTACATTACCTCCCTAAATCTTAAAAAATACAAACCGGCTCTCCCGACAGTGGTTTGTAAAAGTATACTGTACTCTTCAAATATATTCATATTTTGTTATATTACAACCACATATGTCTTATTAGGATTTTATGCGATAGGTCGTAACAAGGTAGTGCATAATTGTGGAGCAAAAAGCAAGGAAAATGTGGGTTTAATCATTTTTTATGAAGGTAATATAAGTAAAAGTTTGTTTCTCTATTAGGTTTGCTCGTCAAGGATCTGACATTTTTGCCAAATTTTCGATGCAAAATATCTTTTTGCACATCAGTTTTTAAGTGTTGCCACAGATTGGAATCGACTGGGACGTTCCAACACATGATTAAACTTTCATTGAAGCTGTTCCATTGTAGCTCCGGCTGTATGTTTTGGGTTGTTGTCTCGCCAAAAGTTAAACCTCAAGCCAAGTCACTGTAAAGATTTTACAGGGTTTGTTTCCGGCTTTGGCCTCTTTACCTTCGTCTTGTTCCCGTTAATTCTAGGTAACGTCCCTGTCACCGCACAAGCAAAGCACACAGGACAGTGTTGCTACCCATATTTAGTAGTGAGAATCTGTTGATTCTTCCACCTTAGCTGTAGATATCAGGCTGCTTGTCCGGTGTAACCATGATCCCGTTGGCTGCTTGTAGTGATTATAGAAGTGTGACGGGCTAAGAACAAATAGATTCTTATTCTTCTCACTTAAGCAGCAAGAGTTATGTCATAAGAATTTGCATTTAGCTGGTGATACTCAAATTTCTATCGACAAAATGACTTGTGTTAGCGTTAGCAACTGCCTACAGGAGTAAATCTGACAGATTTCTAATAAATTGTGTACACAGCAACCCTGATCAATGATTTTTTTTTTTTTATAGCTAGCGTGTATTAGCATCCTAGTGTGTGGAAATTTAGACTGTTTCTCTCCACTCTAAAGATTTTGGCAAAATTATGATTTATAGATGACTATAAGCTGAAATCTCTACCCTAAAAATGATAATTTTACCTGGACTTTGAGTTTGAAATATCTATCTATCTATCTATCTATCTATCTATCTATCTATCTATCTATCTATCTATCTATCTATCTATCTATCTATCTATCTATCCCAGATTATTATAGGCTGCAGCAGCTTGTTTATTATGACAACAATAAATTTTCTATTTTCTTATTTTCTGTTGTTGCTGAATTGCCTTTTACAAAAATCAATTTATCTGTTATGTTTGTTGTGTTTGTATCCAAAGGTGGGTAAAGGAAATACAATAGCTTAATACTGAAAATATCTTGGAATTCAATCAAACAATCAAACTGTGCACATATCCATATAATATCTACTTACGTTATGAAACCAAAGGCATAGCTGCAAACCCTCTTCAAACTGCACACAACTCATAACCCAGATGTCGAAAACTCCTCTGCACCTAATTAATGAACAGCCGCATGAAATGTCGAATGCCACTTCAAAAATTACTGCCTTTCATTCAGGCAAAAATTGTTTTTGTTGTGGACTATGCCAGCTCCTCATCTGAAAGATGCAATGGACGAATGCACACACACACACACACACACACACACACACGCACGCACACACACACACACACACACAAATAAAGCAAAACACCACCACTTGTTTTCTCAGTTCATGTCTCCTGGAGCTGAAAAATCCCTCCTCAGTCGAGACCAAATGTTACAGAATCAAAGTGAATAATTCACGCTGGCGATGGAAACCCACAAGCTCAGAGTCTGAATGATTTATGTGTCATTTTAGAACTTCATAATGTAATCTTTGTATGTGGGAAAGCTGGCTCAGGTAACCTTTGCAGGTTACCAGACACACTCGCACAAAACAAAATCAAACATGCTTTTTGTGTCCCACCATCTCTGCCTGTTCAGTACCAAAGAATGATTTATTCTTGGTTTATTTTGAATTCCTTGATTGCGGATCGAATCTAATGTAGATTTCTGTTGCGAGTTTACTCAACACGCTTGTTTACAGAATCTTGCTGGACTGCAGAGCCCAGTAGTATGTCGTCGCTCTAGAAGTATTAAAATTAAACAGAGTGTAGCCGTTTTCAGTGTTTGTTTTATGATACCTTAAAAATAGAAACCCCGAGTCAAAATACACGACAAAGTGGGAACCGGATATAATCACGCAATCACTGGCCCTGTCTGACTTTGAAAGAATGCACAGCACTGTGTATCTTTACTCCTGTTTTCAACTTGAACACTTGGGTAAAATTTACTGATAAGAGCCTAAGATTTTTTTTTTTTTTTTTAAGACAATCACTTTTTAAAACACAGAAATACCCTGCCTGCCACATAAAGTGGTTGCGATATGCAGTAGTAAACAAAAGCAGATGTGAAACGGGTGACATTATGTATTTTCCAGGCCCATACTTTCTTTTTATAGTGTAATCAAGTAACTACGTTACCTTCAGTTGTGACATAAATGCTGTATATATCAAACATAAATTAAAAGAAATTTGAATTTGACGCCTTGACATTGGGCCTCTGTCCCTTTAAAGCGCCTACCCTTTCTGACACGTCACCGCAACAGGCTTCTCATGATGACATTTAGGAGCGATGGGCTGAGGAGTAGATCCTATGATATGCTAAGCAGGTGTGCGGTTCCATCAGGTGTTTGCTAATTGCTGCTGCCACTAGTCTGGTGGAGCTGATTGGGGGAAGGTGCTCAGAAAAGCTGATTTTACACAATGTCCACTACTCCTTTAAACTTAATCCATACAGTAAAGCTGCTTATAAATTCTCCTTCCCAAAGTCACCTCTCTTTTACAAACACAACCCAAGGTAAGATTAGCCATGCCGCTCCCCCCAATTAACCCAGAGAGGGTCACGATAATATCTAATTGATCGTCTCAGCTTAATAAGATTTGGCGATGATCTTCAGGATTTAGGAAGGCGCAGTTTGTTTACTCACACTGCAGGTTTTTGAGCGGTTTGTCCTTCAGAGTCCGAGCGGCCAGGCTCCATTCGATGGGGAGGCTGCAGGGACTCACAGTAACCGACATCGCAGAGGTCTTCTTCTTCAGTGTGAAATATAACCTGCGAACAGGCAGGAAGAGATAGCCAGAGGACCTGGGTTCATTCTTCATGGGACACGTCAAAAGAGATAACATCTTATTTCAATTCAGCTGCAGAGGCGAGATTTTACCCACTGACGTTTGTGTGCCGTCGAGTTCTTTCATTTTGGTGGATGTAGGTTTCTTCTAAATGTATCGACCAAAGCTTGATTTGATGTTGCAAACTTTTCAAGATTTTCTACTTGCATTGTTTCCCCCCTTTCCTACATGCAAATTAGTCATTATTTTTGCAGGAGGTCTAGACTGAGAATCAGATGTGGCCATTAATATCCGTAGCAAGTAATGAAATTCACAATCAACCAGAATGCTGTGTTTGTTGATGCCACTTTAAAACAAAAACAATGCTTTATTGTAATTTATGTACAGTTAGTTTTACTTAATGAGAATTCATAACTGCGTCGGTGAGTCCTAATAAATATTTGTTGTCCTTAAGCAGAAACACAATCATTTATGATCTCGGCCAGATGCCGGCTATTTGCAAACAGATGTGCGGCAATGTCATTTTCAAGGGCACTTAGTTGCTTGTTTAACAGTGATTAATTTCCCCGAATCAGTGTTTCTCTCCATTATTTGCCATGCGGTTCAGCATGACTGCACCGGTGGACAGACTGCAACACACGGGGAGACGTAATTTTCAGCTCCCACCTCTCAGAAAGCAAAGCGGGAGCTCTGTGATGAGACACTCGGGCCAAACGAGCTGCGTTTTCTCTTCCACGAAGACGGATGGTTGCCGACACGTGACTGAAGGAAGGACAGAATTTGTGAGCCCTTTTTTCTTTAATAAAACAACAACCGGAGACATATCTAAGTGTGAGTTAGCAAGAAGAGATCTCTTTAAGCTAGTTTTGTTGTCGAGGAATAAGAAGTACTTCTCCTTCAAAAGCGTTAAGTATGAAAATTGTAACGGGTAAATGAATCAAGAGGGATTACATTATTCAACTTGACGACGTAGAAAAATTTAATCCACGTTAGATTTGAATTACCAAAAAATACACACATCAAGTAAAGTAAGTAAAAAAAGGAAAAACGGAGAGCTCCAGCTTGGCTGTGCATTTGCTTAATTTTTCATCCTACGAATTAAATATTTTGGAGCCTGAGGATGATGATGTTCTAGCAAAACAAATTCAAAAACCCAAACTTTTTTCCTACATTATATAACCTGGAAGGCCTCATTTGCAAATGCAGCGATCAACACCAGGCCTGACTATTTCACACTTGCAGTCAGGCAAATTAAGTTCATTTGATTTAGAAATTCTGCAACAGACTGACGACCTGTCCAGGGTGAGCCCCGCCTCTCACCCGAAACCTTCCCTGGAGACAGGCACCAGAAACCCTCCCGACCCCACTAGGGACAAGGGTGTAGAGAAAATGGATGGATGGATTTAGAAATTCAATTTGATAAGTAAAACACTCTATATAGGTTAATTACACACAGACTGATGCTTTTGTGGCTTTATTACTATTAATTATGATGATTTTCTACCTAGTTAGCGAAAACAACAGTTAAGACATTTTATTAGATCTGACAAACAAAAAAGAAAACAATTTTAATTCAGAAATGTGACGTTAATGAAAAGAACGCCTGCTTAAAAACTTGTTATATTCAAAGGGTACTTCTCCTCTGACAAACACGACTCATTGAAACTCATATTCTGGTTTATAGAATATATATATATATATATATATAATTATTACAGCCGTTTTCTGGCTTTTATTGGTCTCCCGTGTTTCAAATAAATAAGGCTTTACAAAAGCCTTTCTTTTCATTACTATAATTCTATTTTCATAGCAAAAGCTGCACAATCTATTCTGGCAGTGTCGTATTGCATCTCTAGAGGCAGAGTGTTATGTTCCTCTCTCATAATTTGTGTAAAACAGTGAGTGACTTTATGTAAATGAGAAGCTTCCTGTGAGCCCAGTGCTCTAAACCGAAAACAAAACCAGGCAGTTGTTGGTTTTATTTTAAAGACCGACTCAACTGCTACGTATTTACAGCCACGAGAGACTCCTGACTTGCATTTTGTTGAACAATTTTCATGGAGCAAAAAAAACAAAACAAAACAAAAGGTCTTGAAATGTTTTATTTATCCTATAGTCGTGTTTATCTGCTGCCTCGTGAAGGAACACCACATGTTTACCATCCTTTGCCACTTTCACTTCTGATAATGAAACCTCCAGTCAGAAGACAGTGCTGTGAACACACACTGCATGTTGAAAGAGGTTTCTGATGTTAGGGGGAACATTTTGTGATTTCACATTGAATCTATATGTCATTGTTTGATATTTAGGGAGTTTACATGTTCTTCTACTACAATGGATTTGGAGTTTACGTAATGTTTGAGTTCTGCCTTGTTTCATATATTTTGGTTTTCAAATTGACTTGGCCTGTTGACTTATCATTATTATTATATGTTTCCTAAATAGGTTTCAGTCTTCTAGTTATTTTTGGCCAGATTTATTTATGCGTACGAGTTTGGATTTTTGCTCTTTCTAACTTTGCTCTTAAGCAGTGATTTTGGTTTGATTGCAACTGGAGGGAGTGAACACGCTCTCAAATTAACACACAAAACTTTTCAACTTTTATCAGTCAAAACTTAAAATAACCCAACAACAGCGTCTCACTTTCTGTTTGTTACAGAAAGTGAGACCATTTATTACCACTGGTGGCTGTTTATCGATATAGGCAATATAGGCAGTTGCCCAGGGCTGCATTAGAAGTGGGGCGCATAAGCACATTTTTTACTTCTCATTTAACAATCCAGAATGAGTTTTTTTATTGCATTTTTTTGCATGTGCAGGATTTGGTGCCTCCTTGTGTTGAACAGTTTCTGGCAGAGCAATTATTAACTTTCTTATTTTCTTTATTAGTTGTTAGTTAATTTGTTATTTCATTTTGTTTTGATATTTTACTCGTTTTTTTTTTTTTGTCTACGATTAGTTTGTCATTGTGTGTCAAAAGTTAAAGCTGCAGT
>NW_015114505.1:104466-115507 GCF_001443285.1 Poecilia latipinna
GAACTCCTTGCTCTGTTAATGCATTTCGTAGTTGCGCTGCAGAGTCAATCTGGCCAGATGGTTCTGACATGATTGTTCACTAGACTCTAGTGCAGAAACAACTACAAACGCCACACCAGCAAAAGGTAAGTTCGAATTTATTTGTGACCAGCAGGGGGGGGGGGCAGACAGGTGGACGGAGCAGCAGCAGGCAGCGGGTAAGGACCCGTTGGGGGTTTGCTTGTAGGAGGCGGTGGGGGGGTCCCGGGAGGGAGAGCCGGAGCATCCACTGGGGGTAGATGGGTGGACAGGCAGGCGAGCGCGTAGAGCGGGGTGGTCCAGCAACGAAGGCGGAAGGACAGGAAGCGGAGCCAGGCAGGAGACAGGGAACGGCTGTGAGCAGGAGCCGCGTGGAGCTGGACGAGAAGCCAAACCAGACCCTCTTACAGACCAGGGACGAGGATTACTTAGGACCGAGGACTCACTGGAAGCGTAGAACCATCTGGCAGCGCTATCAGGATCCGGCTTCTACTTAACTGCTCCTCCTGATGGATAGATGAGCTCCAGCTGGCCGCTCCTGTCCGACACGCCCTGCAGGAGAGAGGGTAGGAGACAACACACTCACAGCACCGCTTAGTGGACATGACAATTTTTCACCGATATTGGTTTATGACCAAGCACCGTTGGTAATTGTCCCTATGAAGCCAGAAATGTCTCCAGGCCACCTTAGCTCATCTGGCCTGCTGCTCTCATCATGAAGATCTCTCTTGCTTTACACTTTGCCAATTTTCTCATGATTGAATGTAATTGGGACCAGATAACCCCCTCTGTGTCTCCTCTGCAGCCTTTGATCACTCCTGACCTGGCTTTGGCTCAACTCTGACACACTGGCATCCAATCCTTGGGTGGGTTGTGATTGCTCACAGACATACTGTAAGATATATTGAGTATTGATGTGTGAGTCTTCAAAATCCCAGCTCGCTGCAGTGCATATTTCAGCTTTGTTCTTGCAAGCCTTGGAAGACTTTCCACAAGAAATCATCCTATGAGGAGTTGTTTATGTGTGCGCGCGTGATTTTTTAGGGCATTTTTCAGGAACAGAACAAGATGCGCTCAAAGATTTGCGAACTTGATCCAGGAGATTTGTAAATCTCGTGCAAATTACTACTGCCTCTATTTTTCCCCCCTCTCTCTCTCTCTCTCTCTCTCTCTCTCTCTCTACCCTGTGCCTCTTTGAAACTCATCTTCTGAGGCAATCACTCCCAGATGGAGAATATTAGATGTAATCGCTTCCATTTGCCAGCTCTTTTACTCTCACTGCGAGGTGACACTCTGTCTCCCTCAGACCTCTCCTCCTCACGATGGACAATTATCGAAAACTCATCAATCACTTTCACAAAAAAAAAAAAAAAATGGTTTGGCATTCAAAACATGGTGGAAATATCCTCAATTGATAATCTTAAGAAATCTACAATTCTCTGTGATATCTCTCTATTCTCATTGTTGACTGTTTGTTTACTGTATCAGCAAAACATTAAAACTAGAGAAGGATGGAGAAATCGGCTGGTGACCAGAGTCACCAGATTTTCAACTTGATTGGCCATGACCTGGAACTGACTGGTGGCCAACAGGAAAAACTGATCTTTTTTTTTCCCCCCACTCCATAAATGCACTCCACCTAAATAGCCAGTTAATAGTTTGCGGTAACAGCGGCACTCTTTAGTTTAAATGATATTACTGAGGGAAAAAGACACCAGAAGGATTGCTCTATTTTATTTATTTATTTATTTATTTATTTATTTATTTATTTATTTAAGGGGCAGAGAATTTAAAGTTAAGGTAAGAATCTAAAGTAACTGCTGAAAACACAGCAGACTGTTGTTTTCTGTTGCTTTGCCGATGCTAGTCGTGCTAAGTGTGCTAGCAGCTAGTAAACAATGCCAAAAATAATGCTTGAATGGTATTCTTATATCTTGTTAGAGTTCTCAAAGCAAAATCAGAATCAGCTAAATGTGGTATTTGCAGGCTTTGCAAAACTGCAGATCGAATATTAGCCACAAAAGCCTCATTGGTGTATCTCTGTTAAAAGAGTCAGACTTTACTGTCTAAAGTTCATGTGTCGTTTTATGCAATAGAGCAAGTACAAAACAAAATAGTTGCTTTTGATTTTCCAGTTGATGCTAACGCTGTCAAGATCATTGGCACGGCTTTAAAGATACCCATGTGCCCTGCAGCTTTTCTGCTGAATTTGTCTCTCACCCTGCCATATGGATGAAATAAAAATCAAAGATCAGAGAAACAAATGTGAGAAGCTGCACTTCTTTCTCTGTGCTCCAACACTTTGCTCATTCTTTTCTCCATTTCGCTACATCGAAAATATTCTTCTGTCCCAATTTTGTAATTTATTCCAAAGAGTCTTCCTGTTTTTTTTGTTTTTGTTTGTTTTTCTCACCTTCCTGTCCATCTTCCAGCCTCGGCGCTCGACCCTTCTGCCCTCTCCTACCATTCCTCAGTCTCACTCATTCATCCCTCCATCCTTCATTCTCTGAGACAGACAAAAAAGCAAGCCTTTTCCATGGCTGACCTGCGATTCACCCTGACCTCAACAACATCCCAAATCACAGACAGTGAGGGTGAGGGTGGGTTACAGCCCAGGATCCATGGTGGTGCACAAAGCTTATGTATCCCCCGTCCAAAATGTCTGTCCCACAGGGCTTATTGAGCGGATCGGTCAGTTTTGCCGCAGCCTTAATAGGGTCACATAGACTCCAGATATGCACACAGCAGTGTGTGGCTAGACAGAAGTGTGCTATAATAAATGGTAACAAAAACATTTAAGAGAGAATTGCAATTCCGATCAATCTAGAGGGAGTTCTGCTGACACATATCTGATTCTGAAATTATTTTAAAACTCCAGGTTTGACCCCTCCCCCCTTCCTACTTTTCTCATGAACTCCATCTGACACAGCCACATCTCTGACCTTTGGCTCCTTTATTGGCAGCCAGAAATCATGGTTCATGTGAATCAGATGTTACAAAGAAAGGGGACCGACTGCCTCTTTGCGGCTCAGCCGACGACCAGGAGCACCTGCTTTCAAATAAATCTTCGGATAAAAATGACACACTGTAGCCTCATCGTGTGTCAGGAAACGTGGAAATCTGATTCCCCAACCCATGCATGCTCTGCATTTCTCTCCTCCTCCTCCCACGTAAATTCTTCATCCACCGCCTCAAGCAATAGGTTCCTATTTCGTACTGCTCTTATCTCAGGTAAGTTTTAGAAATTTGTATTTCAAACAAATCACGTGTCTCTGCAGCTGCCTTTACTCCATGGAGGCTGCAGAGCATTTTGACCCCGGTGTCTGGAGGATGAGGTAGAGGCCCAGGCAGGCCTTACTGGTGGAACCATGAACCGTGTCAGGTCATGTCAGCTCCTCGCTCAGCTCCTCTTTCCTGAAAGTAAATAAAGCCAGACTGGCTTGGTTCCACACCAGCAGTTCCAGTATTTGTCAAGGTTGGAGGATGACATCTGGGAAAAAAAAAAAAAAGACTTTCAGTATTATTCCTTAGCTATTTAACATCTTTAGTGGAAAGTTTTTTTCTTTCTTTAAAATAAACTGCTCTCTGGTGGAAAATAGTAATTTGAGTCCTGGTTCTTGTTTCCAACCATTTTTCACAGAAAGAAACTAACAAAAGTAGCATCTGTCTTTCTTGACGTATGAGTTTAAGTCAGGTCAGGTTCATCTGTATAACATATTTCAGCAACAAGGCAGTTCAAGGGGCTTTACATCATAACAACACCATACAGCCATGAATTATGAAGCAAGCAATATACATTGTTGATGCCTATTTTGATAATCATCAAGCAAATACACATCGAATAATGTTGATCAGTGTTTTACTTGCTACAAAAGGGTTTTAAGCTTCAAAGTTTTCTGGAAGTGTGTTCCAGATTTGTGGATTAACGCTGATTCTCCTTGTTTGACTCAGAACCAGAAGACCAGGAAGGTTGAACAGCAGCAGGTCTTCAATGTATTTTGGTGCTAAGCTGAAAGAGTCTATGACCAGTAATCAAATTACTCAGTTTAGATAAAGGTGGGATAAAAGCCACTCGGGACCCAAGGCAAAGCATAATTCCTCCATCTTAATAACACCGATTCTGACTTCAGTGATGCAGGAAGATACACTATCCTAGTTAATAAGCACTGCCGTATTGATTTCCTGCCACTCTGACATTAAAGATAGCCTGCCATATGTAGAAACACATGTATTTTTTTCTACATGTTAAAAAAGTCATATTAAAAATGAGTGTTGTATCTCTACGATGTCAGCACATATGTGGCACTGATATGGAAGTGACACAAGTAACACGTAAATAGAGCAGGAATGGCCCAGTAGCAATATTTCAAAATTTTACTTTATAGTCAGATAAAAAGCTTTTTTTTTTTTTTTTTTTTTTTTTTTACATAAACATCTACTGTTTATATGCTTTGTAGAATGTAGATAATATTGATCCATGAAAAACAATCAATCTATGCAGAAATGATTTTGCAAAGTAGGATGTGTTATATGTCACAGGTGTCCCAATGATTTATCCGACTAGCAGGTCTGTAATTATGAGTTTCAACTACGACTACAACTCATCATTCGAGCGAACCTCTATGAAACAACTACAACACTGTTCTCCAGTAAAACAGGAGAGAGGAAAGTAAGAGATTGGGTTGTTTTCAACTGCTGAATGTACATGAGCAAACTAGCGCTACAACAAGCAAACATTATTTTCTCAAGCTAACAGAATAATGGATATGCTTTGGCTTCTGATGCCGTGGAAAACATCTGGATTAAAATCTAAAAATGAAAGTGTTGGAGCTACAGTCACCCGTAGTCTGTGCAGGAGTTGGTTACTATGGAGACTAAACTCAGGTTGACAAACATCGCAAAAGAGCATAGGTATCGAAATCAAACAAGGACATTTTCTTAGCGTTAATAAGCAGTTTTAGTAAAACTTAGAAGAACTAACAAAAAAACAAACAAACTTTAAGACAATAGAAACCATCTTTTAGCAGACAAAAAAACACATAGGACGAATCACACAGAGTCTTTTTTTCCATGAGGAAACAACTCTAGACTCACAATTTGATTGGATGGAGAGTGGAAAACAACAGTAGACACAAATATGATTCAGCATAAGGAGCTTTTTAAAAGGTTGGGTTTCTCCTGCATTGAACGAAGAAGACATAAGTTACTCCATTCCTGTGAGGACTGGACACGTTTCACTGATATTCTTACAACTAACAGATAATACTTTATGGAACTTGTTATCTTAGAGCAGCAGGAAATATGCAATAACTGCAAAAAAAAATCGATATATCTACTTTCATTTCTAATGTTTTACAAAAATATCAAATGAACAACTAACAGTATTATTCAAATAGCAAACCTGTAAAAATTTGTTTAATGAATTAGAAATTACACTACTCTATATTAATATGAGTCAATGGTTAAAATCTAAGTGGCTAAATATGACTAATTAAATAGGCTTGCATTACTGATCATCAGAAAATGCGAGCAATTAAGTAGAAATACAGCACTTGGCTGGTCTAAACCTTTCAGGTGTGTGTTGTCAAAGCCATCAGCTGTTATCCTACAGATACAAAATGTTGCTGTCCATTTATCTGTGAAGGGTTCAAAGTCCATTCATGTACAACCTGGAGTCCATTATCCCACAGTGAGAGCATAATGTGCAGTCGGTCAGGCTATTGTGGTACACTGCGAAAAAACACTTCAGCTGCATGTCAGTATTTGCATCCGTCGTTTAAAAGAGCAGGCAGGACAAAACCACTTAAAATAACATGGCAACATGGCTTAGGTTAACAGAGTTGTAAATGAAAAGAACCACAAGACCTCTGGAACAATGTCCTGTGGACAGAAGGAACCAAAGTGAGGACGGTTAACCGAGAAGCACCACATGTTGCTTGGTCGATAGAACAATTTGTGTAAATACCATTTTAGCTTAATTGTAAAAATCTGGTTTGGATATTTCAGCAATGGGACCTGGATTATTATTGCACTCACTTTGTCAGCCTTAAACTTGTATTGGCAGAGAAGTTCAAAGGTTATTTTCTCAAGCCCGTGTCAAAGCTCAGGTGTTTCGCTCCAGGTCAAAGCCAAATCTTCAGGTCTGACGGAAATAAACTTTCTTTCATCAAATGCACACCATCTATCTCACTCTGACTCAGAGTAAAATGATGGAAGTTTCACATCTAATTCCAGATGTTTTTTGTTTGTTTGTTTGTTTGTTTGTTTGTTTGTTTCTAATTTAACTATAGGCAATAAATTACAAGGAGTGACACTTAAGACACTTTGTTCAGGAGTTGAAGCTTGTTCCAAATTGAGTCATGCAAAAAGACAATGATCCCAAGCAGAATAACAAACCTAAAAAAGGCCCAAGGTGATAAACAAAAGTGGATTAAAGTTCCTCAGTAATGACACACTGAGAAAGTCATACACAAGACAGTGGTTCTTCAATACTGTCAGTCTTCAGATGAACTTACCTTGCATTTTCTTTACTAACTAAAGAAAATACAATCTGTCATGCTTTGTTGATTAAAAGTTTCTTTCTCTAACTAGCAATAACTGTCATTAAATAATTTTTATTTGGACTTTCATTATCAACCTTTTTAATGATGGATGTTTTTTTTGTTGTTGTTTTTTTTACAAAATTTGCCTGATTCATAAAACCATTGCAAACAAAAGATTTTGCCCTTAAATATAAGCCTCTCTAACTGCAAAGCAATTCCTTTAAGTTTTTCTCATAGATCAGACCCTAATTCATGAGAGCATAGGACCTTTAATCATTTTTTTCACTAAATTGATTGCAAAACATATATGAAGTTTAGAATACTGTGTAGTGTAAAAGACACCACGTAAAAAAGAAGAGAAGTTACATCGTATTCTAATGTCTATACAGCGACTAAAGTGTCTTCTCCAACTCTACTATAGATTTTGACTTTCTAGATTTAGATGTATATATTTGTATATTACCCGACTTGACTGCATCAGACATGGAGCAGATGTTTACTTTCGTGGAGCAAGAAGTGACTGCAGTTTCAGACTTGAGACGCATAAAATACCAGCGTCAAAACTCCCCAAAATGATCTATCAAAAACTCCAAACTGCTTTTGAAAACTTTATTTAGTTACAAATTCTGTTGTGTTGTTGCAAAAGCCTTTTTCTGCAGGAAACAAAACAAAACATTCCAACTTCTTGTTTCACTACCCCCAGAATCCCAATTCTGGCCAGGAGATTTAAAGTAAAGAAACAGGAGAGAAGACCCAGTCCCATGAGGTCATAAATTGTGGAGAAAGATCGAGTTTAGGCAGGGAACTGAACACAAGCAGGAGCTCCCTTCAAAAGGCTGGTGGCTGCTGTTGCTCCTGGAGTTTAACCCTGCTGCCTCTTCTGTTAGCCTGCTCCTTAAATTCAGTAGGCTGATTTATTGGGATTTACCAGGGAGAAAACAAGCATACTATGGCTATCAGCCCTGCTTTTGATAAATGACCCGCAGCGCTATCTTCATCGTCCTAAAGTTCCTCTGGATGAGGAAAAAGAGAAAATATATATACAAGAGGTTTGGGTTCACATTTTATTTTTCCTTTACAATAAGATGAAGAAAGAAATGACAAACCAGACCTATCAAGGAAATCTTTAATTAAAAAAAAAAAAAAAAAAAAAAAAAATCCTCCATTCCCTATAAAATTTGAATTTTATAGGGAATGAAAACCGTATCCAGACAATTGTTTTTACTGTCCTTTAGATATTAATTTGTAGTTTTTCTCCCTTGTTCTTGGCTGTCCCACCACTGTCCCTCCCCTCCCACCCATGTTGTCCCCCTCCTCTCCCCAAACGAAATTCTTTGGAAAGTCATTTTATATCACCCTTTGACTGTGCATTGAACTGTAAAACCACTCCATTGAAAACAAAATAAAAGGATAGGATAGGGAGAGAACGGGGGATGGGGCAAGAAAGAGAATTATAATTCTTTGCAGGCCTTTGGTATTAACCCAAACACCAGAGCTGTCAGCAGTTCAGAGAGGGAGGTGCGAGGGGCAAACATTCAGTGTTAATTGGCACTTTGTAAGCTCTGAGCCTTCCTTTTGTAAAGGGAAGTGGAAGAGAGAGTGAGTGTGCAAGAGGGAGGGAGTAGGGCTTTGGGAGGAGGTGAGGGAGGAAGACAGAGGGGCATAGAGGAAGAGAGAAAGAGAGAGAGACCTTATTCTTGTAGGTTTGTTGGGCCTTGTTGAGGGTGTTTACGGTTCACTTCTTATCCTTTGTTAATTGGGCATTCTCTCCCCCAATGAAAAAGGAGGAATTCATGGATCCCCCCCGGCCTACCGCCCATGTTCCCCGTGACTCTCCTCGCCAGCCTGTTCAGCGAGAGGCCGATAAATGACAAGCTCACAACGAAAGGCTTGTCCTGTGAGCGTCTTTAGTTTTACATGCTCCTTGTTTCACTGGGATTCGACTGAAAATTGTCGGTTTGTGGCAACTGACGTGACGAATGAAAGATGTAGAAAGGCTTACGGAGGCAACGTAACATTAATTGTGTAGTTGACTGCTCTCAAGAGCACACTTCCTGTAAATGTCATACACTGATGAGTTATAACGATAGGTCTTAAACTTATATTTATATCATGTCTGCTGGTAGCAGGGTTAAGAATTGTAGAAACTGATGTTTTCTCATTTCTGAACCAGAATGGATAAGGGTTCTTCTATAGGTGAAAGGAGCACATATGCAGAGTTTTCAGTGGTCACTTCAAATTTATATTATTCACCCCCATTCATATTGGTTCCTTATTAGTTGGTGACCAATAATGGAAATAATCTCGTTTCACCCTGGTTGCATGTTCAATCAAAGTCACAAGTTAAGTTTTGTGCAATCAAACGTGCGACAGTGAAAAATGCAAAGTGAACCTGAACTTTACAGGGACACTTCTGTAAGTATGCGATCTTAGAAAGAAGAAATGTACACACAACTTTAGGTCACTCTTTAGTATAGAAAGTGTCTCACAGCCACATCCCACGATTTGGGATTCATGTGAACGACGAGGAGAGCTATTATCCACCTGGAAAAGTGGAAAACCAGCAAACTAAAGTCACTTCCAAGAGTGCAATGACAAAATCTCCAGGAGGTCAAATACAAAGAAAAATTTGAAGGGAGGCGAAGACTTTCTCATGCCACTGTTCACGTGTGAAGGATGGTGTTTAGTTTTCTTGGCCCCAAATCTGTTGTCCTCTCTGTAGATGCTGACACAGGCAACACAGAAAACAAACAATGTCAGACCATTAGGCACGGGATGTGAAAGCACCCAGTCTGTTGCCTCTGTGGATCCTCTTCTCCCGCAGATGTGTTGGGAGTTATGTGAAATAATTAGCGAGGAAGAGGTTGCCAGGCGCACGCAAACACAGAGATATGTGGGCACCTGTCTGTCAAACAGCGAGGGGCAGAAGTGGGACGGGGGGGAGGGGAGGGGGGGAGGTGCTGTTGGCATCAGGCTGGTGCTGCCTGCTTCACAGCACCTCTGGCCTCGTTTTGTCTCCCCCTCTCCTGATGTAAATGATAATAGAAGCAGCAGCCATGAAAGGACACAGGTGTCAACCATTGTGGCGTATTGAATGGACCTGGGGGAAGGAGGTCAGGGGTCACAGGGCCATCTCTGCCACCTTTCACACCACCCACACTTTTTATTCACCCTGACGCTCCCTTTCATAGGTTTTCATCTAGCGAGCCCCCCTCTCCACCCCCGGCTCCCTCCCGCTGCCCCCTGTCCTCCTCCTCCGCCTGCCTCGCTCACTCGCTCCTTTTGTTATTATAGCAGCATGTTTTGTGAAAACTTTTCAGAGGTCATGCACAGGCTTGCTATTCGGGAAGATTAACATTCTTTTCTAAATTAATCAGCCCACACAACTGCACAGATCAATAGGTGTTTACTTTAAGGGCCAATAAATGGATGAAAACTTACCCCTGCATCAAAGGAGGTTTAAAGAAATATATGATGGTCTTTACTTCATTTGATGAGTTCATTCATTTGTGTTTTTTTGTATTACGTTTCAGGTCATAACAGTAAAAAAAACAACAAAACAAAACAAAACATGTATGTTAATGCTTCAAAAGAAACCTCGAAAGGATGTAAAGCGAAATAAGAAGAAAAGTAGGCCTTCACTCACTAATTATTTAATTTCAGAATAAAGCTTGAGCTTCTGGATTAGCTTTGCATTGTGCATTTTCAGACTTGGTGATTGGTCCCAGCGGCAGCTGCCCAGGCATTGAATAGGATGCTTGCATAAGAGCACATTTCTCCAAATGTTATTTCCCATGGTTCATTCTCACGTCACTAGTTTAATGACTTTATGTCACCATGTGGGTCAATTAACATTGGCACTTTGAATCCAGTTTGAGAAAAAGGCAAGCCAGACAGCAAAAAAAACAAAAAAAACATCAGAACTACATCGTCATTGCGGAGGACAGTAATCAGAGCGTTGCGTTTTGTCCCTCTTGTAAGGCCGGAGTGATCAGTGTGATTTCAGACTAGCAGGTTCCATACATTGTTGTTGCAGACTTGAACTCTTGGCTGCCTCTGCATCACTCAGTCAGAATGCTTGAACATTAAAATAAGAGTCCACTCAGGCAGTAATAACTGTCTCTGCTTCATGTTGTTTAAAGAAATTTCAAAATGTTTGATTTTTGATATTCAAAAAAGAATAAAAACATTATATGGTGTTCTGCAAGCTCCACACAATCCTAATATCTCACTAATGTGACTTTCTTTGATTTTAAGTTAAATACCTTTAAAACGGACTTCTCGATCAGTAGTTGTTGCACAAATTTTTCAGTGGTAAATCACGTTCTAACCACTTGGGGGCAGTATTGGAGAGTGTTGGTGGAAAAATACTGTGTGGGTCACTCTTGGTTATGCTGGTTCTGGTCCCCCCCCCCCCCCCCCCCCCCCCCCCCCCTCTCTTTTTTTTTTTTTTTTTTTTTTATTTTTTTTTTTATTTTTTT
>NW_015114505.1:118515-128099 GCF_001443285.1 Poecilia latipinna
AAAAAAACCGTGTGGCTCTCCCTTGGTTCTGGGGGGTGCGCTCCCCCCCCCCCCCCCCGCATTGTCTAATGAATATTTTTATGTTTGAACAAATTAGGATGTTAAACGATTATTTTTTCTGTAATAAACTCACAGAGACAAATCTTTGCTACTATTGTCTTCTAGACGGATGTTTCTTTCTGCTTTTTTTTCCCTTTTGAAATGAAAACAGCTGTGTCAAAACAGTCAACACAGACTGAAGATGGGTACAATTGCATACCGACTGTAGCCTGCAAAAGTATTTATACCATTTGAACTTTGTCAAGGTTTGTGTCATTTGTGATTTACTATTTAAAAACGTGTAGACTAGTCATACCCACGCCTGATTACTGACCAATTTCTACAATCAGAATAACTTATAACCTACCTCTAACAACACAAAGTAGCCACACATCATCTAGAGAAATTCAAGAACAAATGAAGAGCAAAGTCCCAGAGAAATATCAGTCTGAAGGGATGATGGAACTGTAGTAACAGTGTCAGATTTGCATCGAAAAAGCGCCCCTATTATTTTCTATCCAACAACCCGCACTGGCTGAACCTGAGCAGTGGCAGTCACTCCAAAGCAAGGTGGCCAGCAATCACTCTTAAGACTGATGCTGCTGATAAAACGATGTACGGTGGGAACAAAAGCCAAAGATCATGTAAAGATGCTGACTGAAGCTGGTAAGATTCTGTCAGTATCAACGTGTACCAACAGGGACCATTACTCCAAAAGACGCTGGACTGCTCTTTGCAAAAGCACACAGAGAAAAAAAACAAGAAAAAAAAATATTTTTGGAGATATGTCATGGGGTCTGATTACATTAAAGAGATGTTTGGTGATAATGATCTTCATTTGTGGTTGCAACTTGGAAAAAAAAAAAAGTAAAACGTTTAAGGAGTGTGAATACTTTTGAGCAAACAATAATCTTATCCAAAATCTTATCCAAACTCAAGATGAAGTGGCCAGCTGTCTTACAGAGATGGTAAAATTCACCAATTTTCTCTTTCAGTCTGCTATGGGAAGACTAAACGCTCACAAAACACGCGCTTCTTGAAAGAGAGTAAAATGTGCCCACTCTGGAGCCTTAAGCATCTTCCAGGGCTTTGTTCGGAGCTGGAGACAATTAATAACAGTGAAGCTGGATGGATTCAACACATTCTAACAGCACTCAGCAAATCAATCTCTTATCGTAATGTTAGGTTCTTTGTGATTACCGTCGGTGAAAGACACACTGTACATAAAGCTTACTTAATGCTCACTCAAAATAAATATTAAAAGTTTAGTTGAAAAGTATAAAATCTCAGCCTTTTTACAAGAATTAAGACAGAAAAGGCGTGTTCCTTCAGTCAGAAATAAACCTGCAAATTATCTCGGCCTAAAACACCATCAATAAACCAAATGCATAAACTTTACAACGGTCATCCATGATACTCTGGATTGCTTGCATATGTTTTCTGGTGAGTAAATGATCGAATTTATAAGGCGGCAGAAAAGATTGGAGCGAAATCAAAACAGATCAAATTTAAAGCTGTACTCAGTGAGATCAAACATTCTCTTTTTTTGATTCCCTTTTCTAAAAAAAATATCTTTCACTTTTTCCCAGGCCAGTGGCAGGCTGTGATTAGCATCCACACAGCATTAGATTCTAGCCAGTGAACAGAGTGTGAACATCAGGGCTCTTCTGTCTGTAGCCCAAAATATGTGATGGATGACGTCAGACAGAAATTTGTTCCCAAAGATGAACAAGTAGCATGTTTTTTTTTGTTTGTTTGTTTGTTTTCTATGGACATTGACTATGTAGAATGTCCATAGTTAAGACACATATGCAATAGAGGAATAGGGACTATTGTAATTACATTTAAGTTGGACATTTCAAAATCTTCCTTGGTGCAGATCAGATTATAAAGTGTGTCTTGCAATCTCACTATGTCTTAAAATCACAAACTTTCTCTATGAAAACTATTCTATTGGATTTGTAATAGTTTTACATTAAAGTAACATATAAAGTTTGTAGTTTCACCTGCTGCTGTTCGCTCACGCTCTGTAACCTCTGTAACCTGGTCCGAGCTGCTCTTCCTCATCCTCCTCCACTTGCATCATGCCTTTTTCTCACTCAGAAGATCGTCTGCTTCTGAGTTTTTTTTAAAACTCAGAAGCAGACGATCTGAATGCCACCTCTCAGGTCTTACAGGTAGTCAGCCTTCCTCAGCAGCTACACTGTATCTGAGGCCAGACCCAGGGGAAAACCTCAATAATGTACTTAATACCCTTACTTAACGCATTAAGAAATGCATTAATGTGTCGCAGGTTGAATATAGTTCCAGTAAGTGTTGGGGGGGTGGGAAGGAAACCTATGTATGGAGGAGAAAGAGATGCTCCAGAAGGGTGAGAGGATTTATTGCCTAGCATTAGCAGCTCTAATCTGTTGCAGGTGTTTCTGGCTGTGCTCCCAGGCCAGCCCTGCTTTCCCTCTCCAGGAGGCCCGAGCATTTTGTGCATGTTTAACAATGGATGGGAAGGAGTAAGTAAGGCAGAACTGAAGAAGAGCTTTCTTCCTTTCCGTGGCGCCTACGGGAAGGTTTCTATCATCTTAACAATTCTCTCAAGAGTGTCAACACGAGGACAAAGAGGACGTGCGTTTCAATTACTTCCTCCAATCATCATGTCAGTCAGAAGACAACTCACTTCATATTCACGGGTTTTCTCTTCCTGTACAACCTCATCTACATTGTGTATGAGGGGAAAAAAACACATTTTAAGCAGCACTATGTTTTTTTTTTTTTTTTTTTTATACAACAAGGACAACTCCATCCTGATAAACAGAAGAAAACAGCTCAAACAGCAGGTCACAGCTTTCTGGTTGCACTACAAAAAGAGTAGACCACCGGGATGGGTTGAGCTTCACAGGGAGCCTGTGGTGCCTTTGGGATTTGGCGAACAAAGGCACAGTGAGAAGGTCCAGCTCTGCGAGGAGTCTGCTGCTCCGAGTGTGGCTACGTTTGAGCGAACAAAACTAAAGAATATAAGAGAAGACTGGAAATGAAAACAGAATCATGAGACTAAAGAAACTTAAAAGTCTAATGATTCAGGTTATAAAAATAATTATTTATATAGTGTTAATCATCAGTTGTTTTAAATAATTCAATTATAGTTCAGTTGTTTACCTCGTTCCCCTGACATACATGACGATATTGTAAATGAGCCTGAACTATAACTGCTGAGTTGCAGCAATGCTCCTTTTACAACTTAGGCACTACTGCCCTCATGTGGACATTCAGAGAACATATGGTGCCAGTGTCTTAAACACATGAAGTAAATTTACTCAAATTTAGTTCTGCGTGAAACAACATTTTGTGAAATGGTGCAAAATAAATAAGCAGAATTTAATTGAATATGAGTAAACCTTAAAAAAAAAAATACCCTAATTTTTCAATGTACCGTCATGAATGTACAACTTCAACATTTATCATTCCAAGGTGAAATTTCTTGGTAGTAGTAAATATTTTAAAAAATAAAAACTTTATCTTTACTAGTGAATGAGTCATAAAGTTACAAAAAATGCAGCCAAATGTTAGTCTTTTAAAACATGCCGTTCTGCTATTATTCTGACATGCAAGTACGTATTAAAATGGTTTTATGCATTGCAACCATACCTGATTTTCATTTTATGTCCTTTGTCACCACATATTTTTCCTGTATTAAGCTCCTTGTCATGAACCCATCTTTCTATTTTAGATATAAACTGATCTGTAAGCTATTTACTGGCTCCAAACTGTATGCAAGTAATTTTTCTTGTCTTTTGTTTTTTTGTTGTGTTTTGTTTTTTGTTAAAACCGAAATGTACTTTTCCTACTGTCATAACAAAAAAATAAAGAAATGTGTACAACAAGACTGATATCAGAAACCATATTCAAGTGTGATTTTAATCTGATAAGCAGAAAAAAAATCAGGAAGTGCAATCTTTGACACACATAAAAAGGTGCATTTCTTTAAGAAGTCTAAATCTGAGAAACATTTAAATGAATTTCAGAATCAGACATTTCCAGCAATACTTGATGTGGGCATCAAAAACTTACAATAAGAAAAAAACAACAAAAAAAAAACCCATCTCAACATGTTTCCTATGGATCGTAGTTGAGGGCGTTCTGGATGAGATGGTTTGTTAGAGGGGGATACCAGTCTTTGAAGAGGTTCATGACATATGTGTACCAGGGATAGTACAGCTCCAACTGCCTTGTTGCTCCTGTTACGATGATATTCAATGCAGCTTCTGTCGCAGGATAGGCTGGTGTCGTGATGATTCCCCTGGAGCGCATAAAAAAAGTCCTTCACATCAAATCACGACGCAAGATATTGTCCATGTTTATTGCATATGATTAACAAACCTGACTGCGTTCAAAGCTGATTCGGTGTCAATTAGTCCCAGTGTGATAAGAGAGATGGACACGTTGCTTTTCTTCATTGCAAGTTCATGGCTGAGGGCCCCAAAGAATCCATTCAAGGCAGATTTTGTTGAACAGTACGGGGCCGTGAAGGGATTGCTCAGCTTCCCTGCAAACCACAGATAAACATCTGAGTCCAGTGCAGAGTTGAGTTATAACCATGTGGCCTCTGATGGCAGAGGCACGAGCATTTGGTATAGTGTTTTTTGTGACCAGTTAATCTTAGCAGAGAGGTCAGATTAGCAGATACTCCTTTTAGGATTACCCAGTACCAGCCCACCATGGGATACAGGTCAGTAATCAGTGGGGTAAGTCATATTTTTTGATTTGTGATACTATTTTCCCACATTTGGACACAAGTTGACAAAATTAAAAAAATAAAATAAAATAAAAATAGCTACAAATGTTTGTTTTCTTTTCTTGCCCACCCCTAATACATGTATCTAAATTTGCCGTCTATTAAGCTCACCTGCCATTGATGACACTATAACCATAGACCCTTTACTTTTCTCCAAAGAGGGCAAGGCTCTCCAGGCCATCTGTATGTAGCTAAAGAAATTGGGCTTCGGAAAACAAAAAGACATAATGAGAAAGATCAGAGGCACTTTCTTCCTTTTAAGCACTGACAGACCATCAAAGTGCTCCATTTACCTTCATAAGCCACTTGACGTGATCCACGTCTCCATCCCAAACGGCAAAGCGAGTCACACCAATGTGGTTGAGAACCAGGTAGTCCAAGCCTCCCAGTTTCTCCAGAGCAAAGTCAACCACTTTGTCCGGGTCAGACTCAGTAGACATGTCTCCAGATATGAAGAGAGCTTTCTGGGCCCCCAGACTCAGACACTTCTCAGTAACCTGTGAGCGAAACAGAGTAAATATGAGAAAATATACAGACTAGCCTGAACATTAACATATAGTTTGACTACTGTATGTTGAAACCACCTGATCATTTTCTATGTAAAACTAAAATCGATCATTTAAAAAAAAAAAAAGTGTCACATTTACATGTGTGCTTTTTGGAAGCCGTTTTATTATTACTTGCAAAATTGACTGAATTACTACACAGTACTCAAGGACAGAGAAAACTGCTATAAAAGAAAAAAAACCTGACCTGCTGTAAAACTTTCTCCCTCCTTGCTGTGATGACAATCTGAGCTCCAAAGCGGGCGTAGTGATACGCCATTTGTTCACCAATGCCTGAACTGGCCCCGGTGACCAACACCCTGGCACCTCTGAGAGACTCTGACATAAAAACAATCGATTTAAAAAACAAAAACCTTTATTTCTACTTATAACATGAACATTAAAATGCAAGAAGAAGAACAGCAACAACAACAAGAAATGATCTGCGTTCACAAATGCACAAGACTCTCACTACATTGCATAAACTACAACCTACAGAAAATACTTGCGTGCATTTTTTTTTTTTTTTTTTACAGTCCCACATCTACAGCAGTTAACCTTGAAGACAATAAAATGTTATCTCAGCAGGCCATTGTATTGCATCTGTAATCTCTTCAGAAAGCAGATAACTAGTATTTGCTAGCTCAACTTGCAGTGCAGAAAATCAAAAAGAGGTCACGGAAGGGTCATAATCAGGGTCTTAGAAAAATCAGTTAGCGTGCCAAAGTTTTAAAATGTTATGATTTAATAACAGCTAAAAAAGTCCATCCGTCTGTTCATATGGTTTAGAATCTTTTTAATGAAATGCACCAGAAAGTGGAGCGACTGGAGTTTTCTCCAGCTGTGCACCGTTTGCCAGCTGGCTGAAAGAAGACTTCCACATTCTCCCTCTATTCACAAGAAAGGCAAAACTAGATGTTTGGAATACAACATCCATGAACGATCACAGCTACTAGAGAAGCATCACACATTTTTCTAATAAGGTAACATTATTAAAACTGCAGTTACCGGGTTTCAGGCAGCATCTCAGTAGAGATGCCAACTGCAGGGATACCTCTAGGTACCGCTAGCTTACTAAGTTTATCATAAATATGCTAATAAAACAGAAAGGCCATCTGGAAAGTATTTTTAGTATGTGCACTCAATATAGGGTTAAGGCTCTTTTTAAATGAATGACGGCGCTCAGTCTGTGGCTACAGTAGCAGACTTTAGCTGGTCTGCATAGAAGGTCTTGGTGTTTCTTGTCTCCAAAGGCTATCACTGGGGTTTAGTTCAACCTAGTTCATGGACCAATCAAGCACAATGGCACTGTGGTCATTGAACCAGGTAAGAGAGATGTTGGCAGTGTGAGCATGTGCCAAGTCCTCCTGCATCTCCATAAAGGTTGTCAGTAACAAAGGAAGCATGAAGTGCTGTAAAGATTTCCTGCTTAGATGGCAGCGCTGACCTTAAACTTCATTAAACAGTGGACCAACACAATAAGAGAATTCCCTAAATATCACTCACAATGAAAACTTTACACAGGACCTAAGTTGACTTGGATTCTGCATCTCTAGTCTCTTCCTCCAAACTGTGGAACCTCGATTTCCAAATGAAGCACGTTTATCTGAGATAACTTTGGACTACCGAGCATCAGTTCATTCCTTTATTCCTTTGGCCTAGGCTAAGCATCTCCGATCTTGTCTCTGGTTCAGGAGAGGTCTGACACATGGGGGACACAGCAGCAGAAGCCTGGACCAAGTCTTAGCAAAACCAACAGGGGCAGCAGCTGTGGACCTCAATGGCTTCTGGGCCCCAAAATGTTATCTAGTTGAAATAATTTTTTGCAAGTATAATATTTTATACACGTATAAATAAGTTAAATGGTACATTATTATGCGCATAATAAAAAAAAACAAAAAACAAAAAAACAATTTCACTTTTTGAAATCAATGAAAGAAATAAATTCGTTTTTAGAATTCCATTCTGAAACTATAAGTTGCCTGCATATTGTTTACAGTCTGTTTTTATTACCACATTTATCTGACATCAGTCTATCATGCTCACAATATGCATGTGAGCGTGTGCTGCAATAAGTGATTGACTCAAAATGTATCATTAGCAGTTGGATTTATGGAAGCAGTAATACATTTATTTAACTTACCTGGATCAAAACTTGGTCTATTCCACTTGACAGCTACATAGCCAACACAAATGCTAGCAATTACAATCTTTACGAAGGCTCCCATGTTGCTTGTGCAATGTTTTTCTGTGTGTTTCAGTTTTCAGCTGTGAGCTGGAATGTGTGTAATAACGCACTTTCTCGTTTTCCGTGTTTTCCGGACGTTAAGGGGGCGTGGCTCCCAGGTTAATGTTTCATTGGACTAGATCTCCTGGTGAAATCCATGCTTTACTGTTGTGAGCCATGAAAAAAACAAAAATACAATTATTATTATATGTGGATGTATAAAAAAGTAAATAAATAATTCAAATAACTGCTCGTTTTTATATTATCAGTTATTTTCCGTCTCAAAGATAAAGCAAAAGCTTTTAGAAGAACGTCTCTGAAAGACTATTATGTTGTTTTGTTGATTTCTGATTGGCTAAAAATGGTGGTCAGATCAAAACTGGCCAGACGGAAAAAAGACAGTGGTGATCTTAAAGTATTGAATGTGGTTTAATATTTAACAGTTTGTAAATCAATTATGATTGTTTTTTTTTTTGTTTTTTAACTGCTTACACTCGGTCTGATTTTTCTGGGGCTGTTTGTGCACCGTAAAAAAATGCTTTTCAATGCATTTTCTTTAACATACTTTCGGGGAAAACAGAGGCGTAACGCGGCTGGAAAATTATTTATATACAAAGCTGACTTGTGCATGCAGTGAAATAATCTCAATAGCCAACTCAGAAAATGTGGGGAAATAAGTAGATGCGACAGACAGAGACTGTCCATACGTTTTACGTTACAAACTCTCAGTGAACGCAACGGAGGGTGTGTGTGTGTGTGTGTGTGAATGCAAAGTGCGCATGCGTATGGACCGATCGCATCAGGAGACGGATGCATAAGATTTGACCAGTAAAGCGACGTCGACTCCAATCCAATCTGAATAAATTTATTGGCCCTCACTTGTCGCACAGCCATATGCATCATGATTATTAAATATTATATTAATCTTCGAAATATATCACTACACTAATATTGATAATATTTAATAATAAAATAAAACATTGTTTGATTTTCATTTGATATTTATAGCCCAGCAATTTTGAATGTCCAACCTCGACCTCTCACTTCTCAGTGGCAAGCAGTGAGGAAATCTCTCAACTTGGGGAAACACCAATAAATAAATCAATACAATTTTCACATTCTACTGGTGTGCATTTTATTTGTGGCCTGGCTTGTTGCCTTTAGATTGTTTTAGTGAATTTAGAAAAAGAGTGACAACGAAGAAACTGTACATGTTTTAGATATGCTTCAGATAAAGAACAGCCCTTTTTTTCTGTTTTTACAAAACTATGGATTGTTTGGATGTCGTAAAAGGATACTGAGAAAAGGTTAATATCCGATATTATGTTATTTAATGGAGTAATAAAAACATTCAACAGAAAGCTGAGTTTCAGTCATCTGTAGAAATGGGAAATGTAATTATCTAAAAAATAATTTGAGAATAAAACTGAAAATGTACAACAGGCAATAAGGTCAACTTTGAGGGAGACTGCTGTCTGGGAAAGGCAAAGGCAGATAAGGCTATTTTCTTTCTTTCTTTTTTTTTTTTTACCTGCAGAGGGCAGACTCATGCCCAGAAGTTTCCAAGGTGCTTTTGAGACAATTTGCTTTCTTTAAATTTTCAAAGAAAAAAAAAAAAAAGACACAAAATAAAAAGACACAATACAACCTAATTTATTATTCTTTAAACTCCAGGCACAGTGATAAGGCCATACAAGGAAATGAAAGAACTTTGTCTTGATAATTAGTAAAAGTCAAAAGTGTCATTTTGGAAACTGTATGACTGATGATGAGAAATTCATTAAATGATCTAAGTGCTTAAAACTGATGCTTGACCTAACTCTGGTACAAATGAAACATGCAAAGAGAGAAATGGTTGGAGATGCCATTTTTTTTTTGTTGTTGTTGTAATTACGTTCATCAAATATTTACATACATTCGATTCTATTGCCTTGCATGCAGTGTTGCATGTAGAATTTGAAATTGGTCTTTTTCAGGCTCAAATATT